>NW_027282417.1:0-18204 GCF_046629955.1 Centroberyx affinis | reverse complement strand
CTCATTCAAGCCGCGGCAGGCAAACAAAACAAAACCGAAAAAGGAAAAAAAAAGAAAAAAAAAAGAAAAGTATGCTTTTTGTCCCTCCTGTGAGCCCTTAGACAGTGCGGCTTGACAGCTTCTTTAGAAGGAGACGCACAAAAGGCCCGAGAGAGAGAGAGAGAGAGAGAGAGAGAGAGAGAGAGAGAGAGAGAGGTGGGAGAGAGAGAGGTGGGAGAGGGGAGTGAGCTTCTCCACACACACACACAGATGCTACACGGAAACAGACCCATCTGAATAGGACACCGACCTTGGGGAGGGTTTCTGTGTGTGGTTTTGGTTGGGGTGTGGGGGTTATGGGGGGTGGGGGGTATGGGGGGTGGGTACCGAGGGACAACAAGGGATGGAGAAAGAGACAGAAAAGAGAGAAGTGTGAAAATAACAGAGGAAGGAAGATAGGGGAGATATTAAAGGGGAGAGATACTACAGCGTATTGTAGGGGTTTTTTTTTTTTGGTGAACGGTGTTTATTGATTCTGGAGGAGAGCGAGTCTTTCCACTGCCTTCTCCCCCCCCCCCCCCCCCACACACACACACACACACTGATACCACAGCAACAGGCAGCATGTCTGCTTTCCCCTGTGAGCATTTCCGTAAGTAAAGCAGTAAAGCAACATTTGTAATGCTGAGAATAGCTTTTGATATGAAAAAGATTCTCAACCTTTTTCATATCAAGGACCCCTAATTTAGTCCACAATAGGGCCATGGACCCCCCCCCCCCCCGTTTGATGAGATTCTGTCTCTCAAACCCAAATCTGAGAATATTTTTATTGTTAGATATGATTTTCTCTTGAATTCCATGACTGTCTTTATTGTAGGTAGAGAGATAACAGAGAAACTATGATCAAAATAGTCATTCTTCTACATTTTTCTTGTGAATGAACCTGGACCCCCTGGAAGCCCCTCAAGGACCCCTGGCGGTCCCCGGACCCCACGTTGAGAACCATTGATCTACAGGACGGTATTTTCACAATTTGATTAGGATTCATTCTATTTGTAGAAAAAGAAGTTGTTATTTTGACATGCCTAAAAAAACTCAATTTACAATGATCAACATAGTGTTTTATTCTATAATGCATTCTTGCACTAAAATCATAATAATGGTGAAAAATTTTTAAGTCAACTTCTATTATACATAGAAAGAGGATCGTCTTAACATGTATTCCAAATGACACCTGGTGCAGTAGATTTAAATTAAAACTGGAACATATTCAGTCAAAGTAATTAAAGTGACAAGTATACAAACATTGTGCTACATGTCCAAATGCGATACGTATCGGCACATTTTTGTATCGCGATATATTGAATTTCTATATATATCGTCCCATCCCTGCTCTCCAGTTACAGGTTTCTAATTAATCTGGTTTCCATCTGTTTAACGACTGAACAACACACAGGGAGTCCCTCATCACTGGCATCGAGTAGAACAGTGGTTCTCAACGTGGGGTCCGGGGACCACCAGGGGTCCTTGAGGGCATTCCAGGGGGTCCCCAGCAAATTGATGAATTGTTAAACTTCATTATTTTGATCATAGTTTCTCTGTTATCTCTCTACCTACAGTACAGATAGTCATGGAATTGTGGACAAAATCATATCTGACAATAAAAATATTCTCAGATTTGGGTCCGAGAGACAAAATCTCATCAAATAGTGGTCCGTGGCCCTAATGTGGACTAAAGTAGGGGTCCTTGATATGAAAAAGGTTGAGAACCACTGGAGTAGAAGACGGCTAGATGGACGGATGGAGGGGTGAACACACACTGGCCTCGTCCCCTCTACCCTCTCTCTCTCTCCCCTCTATCTTTTCCTGCCCCCACCCCCCCCACCCCACCCCACCCCACACACACACTTAGGCCAGCAATCTGTCCTCTAATTGTTCATTCATGGTGTGAATCTTTAAATAGGAGGCCCTAGCCTGGCGCTAAGATAATGACTCGCTCTGTGTCGCTAGCTAGCGAGGCTAAATTACCGCTCGTCGCACGGTTGCCATGGCGATAGGCCACAATGAGAGTGATTAGTCCTCTGTCTTTTTACTACACACACACACACACACCGAGACGCTCGGCGGCTTCGGGCACACGGAAACGCCGACCGCCCCCCCCCCCCCCCGCCCCCCCACGTCTCCACCGCCACCGGATTGTGTTTTCCAGAGTCGGAGTCTGGGGGTTTATTAGCGAGGGTTGCCAAAGCACCCGCGGGTGTCAGGGAGAATAAACAGAAAATGCACACACACAAGTACTAGGAAGTGTATACATGCGTATTTGCAGATATACTTTAAAAGAGAAATGAAACATTCATGCATGCAAAGACAGTAGAACAAAACCTTTCAGTGATAATATGTGGGGTTTTTTCCGCAATATTCCAGTCTGACTCGTCAATATTCATCTTTGGCTTTCCTCACCTAGTCCAATTTTCATCATTTCTTCTATCTGATAGGGTGCAGACGCCCTCGGTTTTTATTTTGCAGTGTCAACATCTTTCTTTCTCGCCATCGATAACTTTTTTCACGCTCTCCGATTTGTCTTTCATCTCCTCAAGCCAATTAGAAATGCGTAGACATTTCTTTTCTTTATGAATTCATCTGTATGTACCCTCGCGAGTCATATTATCTTCATGGCAAGTTGTTGTCCAGAGGATCCGTATCTATCTGTTTCTCTTCCTGTCTTATAGCTCTATCTCTTTTTCTTCCTCTCTCTCTATCCTGACTCTCTGTCCATTCTGTTGCTCAACATACTGCTCTTTCAAGGCGCAGGTGTGTGTATATATATATATATATATATGTGTGTGTGTGTGCACTTGCTCATCCACGTGTAGGCATCCTAGAGCTGCGTGTGTGTGTGTGTGTGAGAGCGGCGTGCCACTGATACACAACAGGAGAGTATTTTGGCCACTTCCTCTCTGCCTCCTCTCTAAACAAGAGGAGAGGAGATTATCTGTCTCAGTGTGAGGTTGCCAGTCAATGCGAGCATCAGGAAGAGAGAAACTGAAATAGCCGTCATTACCTGGTCTGCTGCTGGCACCCACTGAGAGGCCTCTGTGTGCGTGTGTGTGTGTGTGTGTGTGTGTGTCTGCCAGTCAAACCAGTGGTCTTCCCCTGATAGCTGCAAGAAAAAGGAAGGCCGGCGATCACAATATTTCACCACAGAGGGATGAATACCAAACAGTAGAGGAGTGATATGATGATGCATACAGCTGGTAGTGTGAGGCTTCTTTTTTTAGATCATTTCATATCAGTAACATTAAAATGACACAAAGCTGCACTTCTACTCTTGAGTGGTAAAGTTCTCCTCCTCTTACTAATGCATCTTCCAATTCAAATTGTTTTTTCGCCCAAAGCATTTATTAAAGAGGTATTAAAGAGAGAATTCAAATGTCACGCTTCACATTTCCCAAAGACAGTGAACTGGCTGACTGTTTTTGATTCTATGGGTCAAGGATGAACCTCAAGGTAAAACTGATTTGAATCAAAAAAATGGGTCCTGGGCTGAAAAAACCTCCCTACATACAATATTTTTTAAAATTTGGGATGAAACTGAAACAGGGAAAATACAAATTTCTCAGTATTTGCATGTCCTCCGGTCTGTATCATCATTTAAAACGAACCAAATTCAACAATGACAGTCCACTGCATACACAAAATGTCTTCCTATGAATCTATGGGGGGCAACGAGTGCAAAAAACTCATTTTCAAAAAGTGCTGAAATGCATATGTGACACATATGTTCTGAACGATGGTCATCAAAATCTCAGCTGAATCTCTGCTAATGACCTCCATTTCCGGGCTTTGGGATAATCTGGATAAAGTCCACTTTCCTCTGCTGTTTCACTGGTCCACACCATTCCTCTAAGACAGCGGTTCTCAACGTGGGGTCCGGGGTACCACCAGGGGTCCTTGAGGGGGGTTCCGGGGGGGGTCCCTAGCAAATTGATGAATTGTTAAACTTCAGCATTAGAGAATGTAGAAGAATGGCTGTTTTGATCATAGTTTCTCTGTTATCTCTCTGCCTACAATACAGATAGTCATGGAATTCTGGACAAAATCATATGTAACAATAAAAATATTCGGGTTCAAGAGACAAAATCTCATCAAACGGGGGTCCGTGGCCCTAATGTGTAGTAAATGAGGGGCCCTTGATATGAAAAAGGCTGAGAATCACTGCTCAAAGAGACGAAGATAGTTGAGTTTTATGAAGCAAACTTTTCGATACCGGCAACTTGACTCCATTAGAGGCGGGTTCCTGGTTATTGTCTGCTACTTTCTAACAATCTATTACCAACCCAGGCCCGATGCTAATGCTCTTAACACACATTACTAGCGGTAATCCTCATCTCCGAGCCAAAGCCGTTGTGTCTGGACGGGTGACTGCGGCGGTGACAGCAGGTGCTAAAGCCCCGGCTAACCCCGGCTAACACCGCCTGAGCCCCCATAAGACAGGAAACTGCTGGGAGGGTTACTTACCCACTTACTGCATTACGTACTTACATGCATCACACACACACACACACACACACACACAGGGTGGGGACTAAAACAAAAGACATTGAGGAGATGGTCGTTGGGTCGCATCTACATGACAGTGCAGCACGGCAGGAGAGCTACGGGGCTTCCTAAACCCCTGCGACGACTACTACTGGGCCCTCAGGGTGTGTGTGTGTGTGTGTGTGTGTGTGTGTATGCGCATTTGTCTGAGTGTGTGTTTGTTAGCAGCCGAAGAATCTTGCACATTTAAAATTCGCGCTCCCCGTTAAAGTTAAGCTTAACGCCGCATAAAACACTGACATTAGCACCCGGTAAAACCTTAACACTTGTTAAAATGTCCACATTAACCGCTGGCAGCCGTTAGTCAAAACGCACAATGATGCTCTATGTATTCAGTTCACCAAATGTGACATGTGACTTTTCACACCTGACTATGAGGAGGGCTTCAAGCTTCCAAAAGAGATTTCTAAGGACCCCTACTTTAGTCCACATTAGGGCCACAAAACCACTGTTTGATGAGATTTTGTCTCTTGGACCCAAATCTGAGAATATTGTTATTGCTAGAGATGATTTTGTCCAGAATTCCATGACTATCTGTATTGTAGGTAGAGAGATAACAGAGAAACTATGATCAAAACAGTCATTCTTCTACATTCTCTAATTGTGTTCACTTCTTGTAAATGAAATAATGCTGAAATTTAACAATTGATCAAGTTGCTGGGGACCCCCTGGAACCCCCTCAGGGACCCCTGGTGGTCCCCGGACCCCATGTTGAGAACCACTGCTTTAGAACAACTAAAAGGTTTCAGTTAAACTAGCCAGGCTTTCAAAGTCTCTTTATTGCTTTTCAAATTCTTTCAAACTAACCTGGTTAGTTTGAAAGACACACACACACACACACATAGGACTGACACACTAAGTGTAAGACACAATGAAACAAGACCTCCTATGCTGTTCATATACAGTTTAGATGGGCCTGTGGGGTAAGTAAGTAAGTAAAGTTTATTTATATAGCACCTTTCACAGAGCAAAGTCACAAAGTGCTTCACAGGAGTAAAATAGTTAAAATAAGACCATCAAATAGTAAGAAACAATAAAACATAAAAACAAAGGACATAAAAAAATAAGAAGTAAAAACCCAGAGGTACAACAGGAGTATCGGAGAGTTAGTAACTTTGTGAGAATGAGAACATGGTATTTAAGGAAGATATACGAAGAAGACTTAGCAAGACAATCTAAGGAATTATATAAATAAGAGGACAAAAATGAAAACATCAGTAGGAGATTTATATACTAATCAGAATAATACTAACTCCCCAAAAACAGACAAAAATACTGAAAAGGCCGAAATATTGTCAGACTGCTTCAGCAGTGTATTTGTGAACGAGCCTGAAGGGCACACACCTGAACTGCTCAAGAGTGGAAGTTCAGCAAACAGAATGTTTTATAATAACCACTGCGGATACAAAACTGCTTCTACAGAATATTAACATCTATAAATCACCAGGGCCAGATGCGATACATGCTAGGAGTTTAAAGGAATTGGCTTGCGTGATTGCCGATCCTCTAGCAGTATTATTTAATCGATCGTTAGAAGAATCAATTTTACCCTGTGATTGGAAAGAGGCGCAAATCAGTGCAATTTTCAAAAAAGGAAATTAGCAGGAAACTACAGGCCAGTTAGTCTTGACATCTGTAGTATGCAAGACAATGGGAAAACTAATCAGGGCATATATTGTTGACCATATGAAGTAGGGAATGCAGGGATCTATATGTGATTACAAGAAGCTTAAATTGAATCCTAAACTTGATGGGAAGCCAGTGTTAAGGAAGCTAAGACGGGTGTGATGTGGGACGTCCCGCTGGACCTGGTCAACAGCTTTGCAGCAGCGTTCTGGACCATGGGTCTTACGGAAGTCAAACAAATTTTTGTATCTTGAAATCTTGAGAATATAACTCATATCACTCCACTAGTATGGAGGAATGACGCTGCATTCGAGAACATTCTGGAGACGAGTTGATTTGCATTGGAAACAAGTGGCATTTTCTCACCTCAGTGGCAGATTATTCCACTAAAAAATAAGATTTTAAGACTCAATGCCAGCCTAAAGGAGTTGAGATTTCTGCTTACCTCCTTAAGGGAGTTGAACATGAGAAACACAGACGGTATAATTCACCAAATACTTCCTCTTCATTACCATTCTGCTGTTTCATTTCCAGGCATATTCACTCCTCTGCTGTTATTGGTTCTCTACCAGAGAGGCTTAATGAAAACAACCCTCATCTGCTGCTACAGTCAACCCCTACTGTAGCTAGCCCTGACCTGGAGCCGTGTGTGTGTGTGTGTGTGTGTGTGTGTGTGTGTGTGTGTGTGTGTGTGTAGTCGTGTGCATGCATGTTTCAACACCTTCCCTCTGTCTCACTAAAGTATGATATTTTGACTAGGAGCGGATACTGACACACACACACACACACACACACACACACACACACACACACACACCAAATGTAAATTACAAGGTACATGAATCAGTCTTTCTGCTTTTCAAGCATTCATCATAGTTTTATTCCCTATTAAAACCTGGCATTAAAGAGTCATTAGCTAATCTGAGACATTTATCAATCTCTATCAACGACCAATAGGAATTACAATAGCACTGATAGAACTTATCTCCTCCTACACAAGTCTCTGTTACCCCCCGTCCGCTTGAACTACGGTGGCCTGTAGGTGACATACAATATAGGAGTCTAACAGAAGCATCTAGTGAAGAGGTTTGCAAAATACTGTGATAATAATACTGCTTTGTCTTTAGCTTTCTTCTTCTTGAGAACGAGGCTCGGACTAAGTGGGTCCAGCCAGAGAAGAAGAAGAGATTCTGAAAAAAAGTCCAAAGCGTTTGATGAGTTTAGATGTCAGTCTGATGGCTCAGCGAGGCCGAGGCTGAGGCTGAGGCCCCAGAGCATGCGGCCCTGCCCAGTCAGCTATGCAGTAACCAGCCACTGCCCACGCCACCCTGCCTACGCCGGGACCAGAGCCTGACCCCGTCACCGGTGACGGCAACGTTTCACCTCCACCCACCCGTGCCGAACAAAGGATGAAATATGCAGTGGTGGAAGAAGTACTGAGATCTTTTACTTAAGTAAAAGTAGCAATACAACAATGTAAAGATCCTCCATTACAAGTAAAAGTCCTGCATTCAAAATCTTACTTAAGTAAAAGTACATAAGTATTGGCAGCAAAATGTACTTAGAGTATCAAAGTAAACATACTCATTATGCAAACTGTCCCCATTTAGAGAGTTATAATTTTCATAAATTATTGGAATATTAATACTGATTTATTGACATACATGTACATGTAAGCAGCATTTTAAAGTTGTCAATGTGAAGCTAATCTTAACACTTTAGCTATACTTTTGGGTAGTCTAATCTATAACAATGCTATTTTATAGTTATTTTATAAAGATGATCAAATGTTTTAAATATAAAATATTGATCTGAAAAGTAACTAGTAACTACAGCTGTGAAATAAATGTAATGCAGTAAAAAGTACAATATTTCCCTCTAAATTGTAGTGGAGTATAAGTACAAAGTAGCATAAAATGGAAATACTCAAGTAACTCAAAATTGTACTTAAGTACAGTACTTGAGTAAATGTACTTAGCTACCCACTGAGCAAAAGACGTGATTTCAACGTCTCGTCTATGCTTTAGCTCTCATATAGCCCAGGATCATTACGGCTATGTATAGACCTATTTTAGACCAAGCAGTAAATACATTATTACAATGAATAAACATCTGTAAATACCAAAAATATGCACCAGAGAAGTCCTGTAGACTAGCCTACAAGATAATTATCTGAGCACAAGAAGTAATTTCAACATTGCGTCTATGCGTAGCTCTCATATAGTCCAGGATAATATTGTCTATGTATAGACATCTAATAAACTTTCACTTTTCAACCCCATTTAAACTTAATTTAGCCTAGACGGCTATGGCCATTTAGACATGTTTTAAACGTCTAATCAACGTAAAATTGCTCAGTGGGTACTTTCCTCCACTGGAAATATGAGGGGCAAGTCACAAATTGCAGACAAATTATAGCAAGTATAGCAAAGTATAGACCTACTGGATGCTTAGGAAGTGTGTGTGTGTGTGTGAGGGGGGTACTGTGTGTCTACATTAGTGATAAAGTATCTGGCCACAGGGTAGAAACGTCGATAACATACCAAAAATGGAGGATTCTTGTCCCTGGAGCCAAAAAGAAACTTGATGTTTAGTAGCAGAGTGGGGTGACAGAGCTGTCAAGGTGAAGCTGGACAGTTGCTACAGAAACAGACCCAACAGGAAGATTCTTTGAAGCAGATGGCAGAGCGAGGAAAACAACTTCCACATCAAAGAAAAGGTCCAGGAAGAATACAATATCCCCCATTCGGGATTATTCTGGTTTTAAACCGGACGAAACCGGCAAGCCGAAGGACCTAAATGAAGTCATTTGCCGTCTTTGCAAACGAGTAGTGCCGGCAAAAGATTCTAACACTACCAGTTTGCACGAGCGTTTGCGAGTACACCAATAAGCTGTACAGACAGGCTGAACAGCTGTCCAACAGTATTTGAAAAAGAGTCTCTCCCTCCACTTGCAGCCTCCAAATGAACAAACAGGTGGGGATAACATATTATTATTAAATGATCAGGGTGCACAACTGCATATACAGCTTTTGGTCATTGCTTTTAATCACCAATCGATCGGACTGCAACCACTAAAGACGGCTTAACTGTCATTTAGTCACTCACTGCCCTGTTTTGTTAAAGACTCGTCGGAAATCAGTGCAACAAGAACATGCGTAATATGGCCCGACTCCAACTGCCAGTTCCTACGCTTTGAATTGCGCTTTCAGGCCTGGAATTAAGTCATTTTTAGGGCAAGGCCACTTTGGCCTTTGATAAATACAAATTTATTGGGGCATCGTGGCCAAAATGTAGGGCACCAAGGCCAAAACCAATGGTTATTAAAATCCTTTTTTTCAGTCCTTTTTCCTCAACAAAATAAATATCCTAATAGAAAAATGAAGTGCTGCAGTGTGATACAGCACATATGTAAGATGGCTCAGACTGCAAAGTTAGTTAACTTTACATGTCCAGTAACACACGATAACAGAAGTGTAACCCAGGTTATTTTCTGTAGCTACAAATTACAGATGTCCCCTAAACACCTCACATGCAGACTATCAATAGACGCTACAATTTACCGATGTTCCCTAAACGCCTCATATGCAGGCTACTGCTACTGATAGCATTTTTGCTGCTCTCAACCCGGTTAATTTTGCTGTATTCTTCATTACAGCGGCTAATTACCCACTGTACATTTAAACTGACTCTAGTTCTGCTCAAGCACTCATAGCTCTCTCCTTCTGTTAGCCACTTTCTCTCTAATCCCACAGTTGTTTACACGCTTTTCACATCTGCTAGTTACTTAGCTTATCAGTTAGCGATGGCTTAGCAGTTAGCGATGGCTTCTCTCTCTCCCTATCATTTAAATTAATAATTAGCTGTTAATGTTTACGTTAACATTACACATATATTTGCGGGAGTGGGAGAAATCTCGCGCTACTGTTGCTGTCCAGCGTGAGACACTGGGAAACGTGAGTTTGTTTATTTGCTGCGTCGCATGTAGTTTTAAATGAGGAAATCCACAACTTTCTTTTAAGGCACAACGGCCAGTTGAAAACAGGGCATGCCAAACTGGCCAAGTGGATAGTTCATTTTAAAAGGGGCATTACGGCCACACTCTGGGGCATCCACAGCACTGGCTGTTTGGCCATGGTATAATTCCTGCCCTGCGCTTTACAGGTTAATTATTTACCATTAAATTAGCAAAATAAAATGACAAAAATCGCCCAAAAAAATCAACCGGCGATGGACTCAGCCAATAGCCGATATATTCGTCCTATCGCCCAACCCTACCACCAACCCACCTACTCACCTGCTTTGCATAGTGCAAAACAAAACTAAGATCTGATCACAATGTGGACAGACAGTAGATGATGAGAAAGCATGTAAATATCAGGTGTAAATGAATAGAAATGGAGTATTCAATGAGACAGATCCAGACCAGATTCAGGCCATCTGTGGAAGTTTTCAGTGTTAGACTTTCATAAAGTAGTAAAGTGGATGTTATGACCTCTCTTTGCTGGAGGTTAGGCAATTTCATTGAGGTGAAACTATCAATCAACGTATTGATTAGTACTAATTAGGATCAATCCACTGTGTTTAGCTCAGCGGGTGTAAGCCTGTATGTGTTTGGGCATTCATGCGTGTATGTGGCTCCGTGCGTGTGGTGTGTGTGTGTGTGTGTGTGTGTTATGGTGCGTCTGTGTGTATATGTATGTTTGCCTGTATGCATTCTCTTGTGTGTGTGTGTGTGTGTGTGTGTGTGTGTGTGTGTGTCTTTGTCTCGGCTGTCACCCTGAAGGTTATCTCCGTGGTGGCAGCATCGTCAGGTGACAGCCGTATCCCATGATGCCAAGCGAGACGTCAAACTGTCCGTCCAACCCGGGGTTCCCTTGACGACCAGAGTACACACACACACACACACACACAAGCACACATATGCACAAACAGGCACATATGAGACACACACACACACACCAAACACACCCTCTTCTACTAGTAGGCAAAAAGATAGAGAAAGAGAGAGTGTGTGTGTGTGTGTGTGTGTGTGTGTGTGCGCGCTGCAGAAGGGCTGCTCAGACTTTGATAAGCTATCACATGTCCCAGGTGATGGCGGCTAACAGCACATCAGTCCAAAGGCACCGCCTGACAACCGAATCAAGCGCACCCAGACCAGACATCCTGGCAACGGAAACCAAACAAACCCAAAAACGACAATATATATTATACATACGTTTCCCCGGGACACACCTGCGAGAAGAAAGCCTTTTATTTGTGACCGGTTGGCCAAAACAGAGGCATCCCTGATAAGAAAGTGTGTTCTAGAGGCACGGATGGTGGTTCGGTGTACTAATGTGTGCACCGTGTAGACCAGCAGGGCCGGGAACAAGCCAGACCTCTTAGAATATGAATCCGCAACATCAGCTGTCAATCAAGCATAGTGTGGGCGGAGCTTGGATTTTCTGTTGATGCAGTTTGAGTTTCTCTCTTCTTTGTCTGTTCAGTCATGGCGGCTATCGCTGCTCATGCTAACGACCCAGTTCTTCTTCTTCTTCTGTTTATTCCAAACAAACCGCAAACGTAAAACGCATCACTTCCTGTGCGGCAGAGGATTTATCCCAGGAAAGAGCTAGCTAGAGTTTAGGGGAGCGTATCTATGTTCCCAGGGTCCTATGTTCCCAAGGTCCTATGTTCCCATGGTCCTATGTTCCCAAGGTCCTATGTTCCCAGGGTCCTATGTTCCCAAGGTCCTATGTTCCCAGGGTCCTATGTTCCCAGGGTCCTAAGTTCCCAAGGTCCTATGTTCCCAGGGTCCTAAGTTCCCAAGGTCCTAAGTTCCCAGGGTCCTATGTTCCAAGGGTCCTATGTTCCCAGGGTCCTATGTTCCCAGGGTCCTATGTTCCCAAGGTCCTATGTTCCCAGGGTCCTAAGTTCCCAAGGTCCTATGTTCCCAAGGTCCTATGTTCCCAGGGTCCTAAGTTCCCAAGGTCCTAAGTTCCCAAGGTCCTATGTTCCCAGGGTCCTAAGTTCCCAAAGTCCTATGTTCCCAGGGTCCTATGTTCCCAAGGTCCTATGTTCCCAGGGTCCTATGTTCCCAGGGTCCTAAGTTCCCAAGGTCCTATGTTCCCAGGGTCCTAAGTTCCCAAGGTCCTAAGTTCCCAAGGTCCTATGTTCCCAGGGTCCTAAGTTCCCAAAGTCCTATGTTCCCAGGGTCCTATGTTCCCAGGGTCCTAAGTTCCCAAAGTCCTATGTTCCCAGGGTCCTATGTTCCCCAGTTCAATATTCTGTTAACACACATTAACCCTCCTATTGTGTTCGGGTCAAATTTGACCCGTTTCAAGTTAAAATATTTCATAAATATTATCCAGTTTTTTTTTATTGGAACAAGGCTTCAAAACAGCTACATAACCACAACAAAACCAATGGTTATCATTTTATTTGATTTTGAAGGTCTCTAACTCTAACCCTAACCCTAGAACTGGGGAACATAGGACCCTGGGAACATAGGACCCTTTGTCATGTTCCCATTATGTGCCATATAAATCTGGGGAACATAGGACCCTGGGAACATAGGAATGACTCAGAGTTGAGGCTAATTGTTAAATTAGTTCAAGAAATCTTCGGTTGCACCTCCCCGCTAACCGTCACCTGGAGGATTCTTCTCTCCTGTTGCTCCAATCGTGTCACACCGATATACAAAATGAACCCTGGGGTCACACTACACGACTTTTATTCCGATTATCACCACGATTCCAACATCCGGACTGATTCCTGTGATCGGGAGGCTGCGTCCAACTCTTTACCCTGATTCAACTCTTAACCCAGAGCAAAGCCAAACGCCTTATCACCGCCTCCTAATTGTCAGCTACATCAAAATAACAGTCTTGGGTGTAAAAGGCTCTAGTTAGGACCAGGGAAAAAAACAGAAAAACCTTCAGCATCCTTGGTAAGAGGGGTATTTGACGACCATCTCGGTCTAGAGCAAGCTTTGTGCGGAGGAAAACGGTGATATGGGATGAGAGAGAAACAGCTGACATCTGGGAGCAAGACCACCAAGGACATGGACCACCGAGGACAGTCATTCACAGACTCATACCCATCAACTGTCCAAGCAGTTCCTTTCATTATAGCGCCCCCATCGGGCCAATCGGTGTCATTTTTACCGGTTTCGTTCCCTCCGGGTTTCGCCAAAGTCGGACCGGCGGCGTCTGAGATATCGAGTTATTGGACCTTTAATTATAGCGCCCCCGTCAGGCCGACTAGTGTCATTTTTTAAACGCTAGAACACAGTGTCCAAACGCATCGTTCCTCCGAGTTTCGCCAAAATCGGACGAATGGCGTCGCAGCAATTGAAATAAGAAACCGGCTCTTATCGCTTTTAAACTCTGGCCTGGTATCCAGCCCCTATGAATCGCAGTTTTCAGCACTCTTTGAATTCGCATGGCGATTCATAGGGGAATTATGATTTTTTTTTCTTATGAATCGCCATGCAAATTCAAAGAGTGCTGAAAACTGCGATTCATAGGGGCTGGATACCAGGCTATTTAAACTCAACATTATGGTTCTGTTTCAAAATCGCAATAACCCAAAAAAGAAGGCACTGCTAGGGAATAGCTAACACCTGGTACCACACACACACACACACACACACACACACACACACACTCTCTCTCTCTCTCTCTCTCTCTCTCATACACACACACACCCTGCATGTCTTGTACAATTACAGAATTACAGCATCTTGGAAATGAGACATGACAGTGAAAGCATGCTAGCATCGCGGAGGGCTGTGTTTTGCTTCACTCACACACACACACACACACACACACACACACACACACACACACACACACTGCCGTCCTATAATAAAGTGTTTTCCCCGCGCATGTGATGTCAGCGACACGGGTTTCATTACCTGGCCTGTCACCGCGTCGCCGTGGCGATGGCCTGTCAGATTGCGCCTTCCTGTTTGGTTGCCATGGCGAGAGACGGTCACATCCGCGTGATTCAGTAATACCAGGCTTTGATCGCTTTAATTGTGTGTGTGTGTGTGTGTGTGTGTGTGTGTGTGTTCTGGTACTTCTATCCTTCAGAGAACCAGTTTGAGTTTTAGACCTTTAGGATTAGACTTGGGTTTAGGGTTAAGAATAGGTTATCTAAGGGTTATTTTTGGGTTAGGAAATTAATGTAGTGAATGGAAAACAAGTATGTAAACAAGCATGGGAAGACAAATATGTGAGTGTATGCGTGTGTATGTGTGTGTGTGTGTCCCTTTGCTTCTGACAAATGTAAATGTGTAAAATGTGTGGATCAAACCGAGCGACACACACACACACACACACACACACACACACACACACAGAGTATGGAGGGTAAATGAGCTCTAGATAAGAGAGGAGGAGGAGTTTTGGTTCCATTCAGTTGAGCTCTTACAGTGGCTCTTGTGTTTTTGAGAGAGAGAGAGAGAGAGAGAGAGAGAGAGAGAGAGAGAGAGAATAAGAATAATTGATTTCAGCGCTTTCTTCTGGTGTCATATTTGCCGGCGTTTATCGTCATCAAATCTATTCCTCTGTCCTTCTTCTCTCCCTCCATCCCTCTCTCTCTCTCTCTCTCTCTCTCTCTCTCCTTGTTTGTTCTGCTAATTAACTTTATTACCCTGATAGCTCCCCACTGCCTCTGACGAAAACAATTACCATCTCTCTCTCCCTCCCCACCTCCTCCTCCTCCTCCACCTCTCTCTCTCTCTCTCTCTCCTCCCTCATCATCCCTCGCTCTTTCTCCTCTGGCAGAGAGCAGTAATTAGTGCCGAGGCTTTGCCCGCTTCCCTCCCGTCTGCCTTCCCCATCCGACTATGAAGCCTTTTTTTTTTTTTTTTTTTTTTTTACGTAAACTTTTGAAATGTACGAAAAAATTAAAATGTGTTTTCATCAGCTGGATTGAAGCAAATAACTTAAAAACTTGAAAAAAAATAAAGAAAATGGAAAGTTGTTATTGTTCTTTGGTGTCAGCTAATGTCGGTCATATTTCATGCTTTCATCTGAAGACGACAACAAAGAAATTATGCACTTATTAATATTACAATGCACCAAACAAATCATCATGCAAGGGTTAGGGACAAATCAAGAGAATGGGAAAAACTTTTTTTTTTCGCGATATTGAGGAACTTCTTTATCAATTTTTTACCATTTTCATTCAGTTTTTCCAAATCGATGCATCATCATTTGCATGAAAACACTTGGATGGAAACCCAGCTACTCTCCGTCTCCCCTCTCTTTCACTCTGTCTGTCACTCCCTCTCTCCCTCTCTCTCTCTCTCTCTCTCCCTCTCTCTCCGGCGGCAGACAGGATAGCATTACATTGTCAGCGGTAATTTACCTCTCATCTGTCTTCGCTAATTATTGTCACATTCATCAGATTCATCAAGGCAAGAGTGGCTCTCGCGGGGATTGCACCATTTGCCGTTAATACGGCATCAACTGCTATTAGGCCCGAGGAGCCGAGAGGTGAGTGTGTGTGTGTGTGTGTGTGTGAGAGAGAGAGAGAGGAAGAGAGAGAGAGAGATGAGAGGGACAACGCGTATTCATCTCTAATTAGACCAAGCTGTGTGATTAATTATACAGTCCGCCTTTTTTTTTTTTTTTTTTTTTTTTTTTACTCCGAGGGCCAGGGATGATGGTGGTGTTGATGGGAGGAAAAATAAATATAGAGAAGGGAAGAGAAGAGGAAGAGAGGGGAGAGTGGGAGAGAAAGAGAGGGAGAGAGAAGGAGAAGAGGAGGGGTGGATGGAGGAGAAGAAAGGACGGGAGATGTCGAGGCGAGGAAACGCGGGAAGCTGACAGCATGAGAGAGGGGAGGAAAGAGGGGGAGAAGGGGGAGAGAGAGAGAGGGGAAGAGGAGAGGAGGAGAGGGGGAGGGAGGGAGGGAGAGAGGTGAAGTGTTTTGTCATGTGCTCTCAGTGTAATTCCCACCTGACAAAGAGGCCTTGAATCAGGGGGGAAATTGCAACTTGTCACCCAGCAAATAAACTGGCCTGATAACTGATTAATAACGCACACCTGGGACAGCTGCACACACACACACACACACACACACACACACACACACACACAGATGCAGGCACACGCTGAGACACACTTGTAAACACGAGAGCAAAAACACATTGGCACGCACGCCAACACATGCATATACAGACACACACACACACACACACATGAATATTTTCTTATGTGTATATAAAAATATGATCTAGAACAAATTTAACTCGGAAGAATCCAATTATTTATCCAATTATTAAAATCGACGTTAATGCTGCGGCTCTTAAATTGTGCCTTACTGAGAAAAAAAACACATTAAATTTGAATGCATAGAGCGGCTTTCTAGTAATAACTACAAACCAAGCAAAGCATTTCAAGCTTTTGGGAGAAAGCTTTGGTCAATTCACCCATTAAGTGATGAGAACACAGACATCAAAATCATCTGTGTGTCCCTGGTAGATCATTGGCTCTGGTGCTCCATGCTAACACTTTAGCATCCACCATGTTGAGTGATAGCAGGCTCCATGCTAACACTTTAGCATCCACCATGTTGAGTGATAGCAGGCTCCATGCTAACACTTTAGCATTCACTATGTTGAGTGATAGCAGGCTCCATGCTAAGTGATAGTAGGCTCCATGCTAACACTTTAGCATCCACTATGTTGAGTTATAATAGGCTCCATGCTAGCACTTTAGCATCCACTATGTTGAGTGATAGTAGGCTCCATGCTAACACTTTAGCATCCACGATGTTGAGTTATAATAGGCTCCATGCTAGCACTTTAGCATACACTATGTTGAGTGATAGTAGGCGACTAGCATTATCTCAAAAGAGTGAAAATTATTCCTTGTAGCAGCTCTAAAGCTAAAGAGTAAGTAATCTTAAATGATATGCCACTGTGGTAGTTTTGTATAGGAGATTGGTCAAATTTACACAAAATATGATATAAAAATATTGTTTTGGACTAGCAGGGACTACTTTCTTTTAGTGAAGGTGCTGTGGGAGATGTGAGTCTGTGCACAACTGAAAATCACTGAGCAGTGGATGGATATGTGGTTTGGTCCCCCTGAAATAGTTCCAAACCTAAACTTGACTACATCAGCTATATTGACTTTATGATATTTCACTTTTAACAATGTATGAATTTACAAGCTATCTTTATTACTAAAAGGTCAGTCTTCTTACTTTGGATAATGCTAGTCGCCTACTATCACTCAACATAGTGGATGCTAAAGTGTTAGCATGAAGCCTACTATCACTCAACATAGTGGATGCTAAAGTGTTAGCATGGAGCCTACTATCACTCAACATAGTGTATGCTAAAGCGTTAGCATGGAGCCTACTATCACTCAACATAGTGTATGCTAAAGCGTTAGCATGGAGCCTACTATCACTCAACATAGTGTATGCTAAAGCGTTAGCATGGAGCCTACTATCACTCAACATAGTGTATGCTAAAGTGTTAGCATGGAGCACCAGAACCAGTGACCTACTGGGGACACATGGATGATTTTGGTGTCTGGGATCTCATCACTTTATTGGTAAGTTGACCAATATTTTTTTTAGACTGTACCTGTACATTCTATACACCAGAGATACTATAATGTGGCGTCACCTGAGGAAGAAAGAAAAAAGTACATCTGACCATCGGTTCACCAGTCAGAGAGAGAGAGAGCGAGAGAGAGAGAGAGAGAGAACAGGAAGGGGATAGAGAGAATTCAATTACAGACTGATAGACCTTTAGATAGACTGAGAGGATCAGCTCTTTTCCTTGTCTCACTCTCATTTTCCCTCTCTCCTGAGATGATACAGAGGCTGCCACACACACACACACACACACACACACACACACACACACACACACACCCGTCAATATTGGCACACACTGACCCACCCAGGGAAAAGCCATTTAGACTGACATCTACTCTCAGTGTTTATTTATACCCTTACACCCCTCTCTCTCTCTCTCTCTCTCCCCCT
>NW_027282416.1:0-17500 GCF_046629955.1 Centroberyx affinis | reverse complement strand
TCAAAACATACCAATGACTGAGGCAGCGTGCACATAAATCAGGCCAATTCATAATATTTCTGAAATGTGTAACAAGCAGAGGTGACCAAGTCACCTTTGCTCCAGTCCCAAGTCAGTCTCAAGTCCTGAGGCTTGACTTGAAGTTTCAAGTCAAGTCCAAAGTCGACATGTAGATTACAGAGTCAAGTCCAAGTCGAGTCCATGTCATTAATGTCAAGTCTCAAGTCTAAATGTAGAACAGCAAGTCAAGTCAGAACAAATCAAGAGTCCAGTATCAATTTAATATCTTAAAGAAAACTAAATATCTAGGACTTTTCCATGCAATATGGTTTTAATAGGATAAAAACTTGGTAAGAGCATCATGAGTTTGATTTCTAGAATCAGTTTCAACTTCAATAAATTCAATCATTCCATACAAATTCAGAAAACTGAATTGTTGGAACAAATCTCATCACTTTCAATCCAAGTCATTTACACAAACACAAGATCTCAAGTCAAGACTTTAGAAACCTTTTCAAGTCATCAAAGTACAAGTCAGAGTCAAGTCTCAATTAAAACTGTGACTCGAGTCCAAATCACGTGACCAACAGTGACTGTGACATTCAACATGGTCACACTTACAGGCGGGACTTCATTCGGCTACATAAGCTGACACAGGAAGCTGTTGTGATGCACAAAAGAGCGCTCCCACTCTCACCCCTCTGCCTGTGTTGCGGCAGACTGGGAAAGAGAAAAATGTATTCACACCGATCTGAATACAGTCAGCCTCCAGTCAAAATCCTCCTCCGGCCGCCAGAGCCACGCTGAAAGGCTTCATGTAAATCTCCTCGTTGTCGTTTTGGATGGAAAGAAAAAGAGAGGATGAAAGGCGGCTCTGAGTGACAAGACCGAGAGAGAGAGAGGCGGAGAGCAGGGGAAAGGAAAGAGGAAAAATAAAGAGTGGAGGGCAGAAAGAGAGGTGGAAGCAAAGAGAAAAAAAAAACAGTGGCTGGAGAAGGAGAGGAGAGGCTGGAATGAGAGGAGAGTGGGAAAAGAGAGGTAGAGTACGAAAGAGGAGCACAGAGGAGAGGAGAGAGGAGGCGGATATGAGGAGAGACGAAAGGAGAGGAGAGGTGAGGAGAGGAGAAGAGAGGAGAAGCGTGTGGGCCTGAACAAAGCTCCCAGATGTTCCTCAATGCAGCTAATCTGCATCCTAATAAGTGAGCAGGAAACTAATCAACTCATACAGTTCTGCCTGTCAGTCTCTCTTTCTCTCTATCTCTCCCTCTCACACACACACACACAGATTGAGATGTATACACAGAGATGCCCCCCCCCCCCCCCCCACCCCCCATCCCTTTATCCTTTCTAATTTTGGAGTTTATGATTCCTCCCATCTCCTCCCTCCTCAGCGGCAATCATCCATCCATCTGTCCATCCTGCCGCCACTTTGTGCTTCCTTGTCTCCCACCGCTTAAAGAGGAATTCCGCTCAGTGTAAGAATTTCTATACTCTCTCAAAGCCGCCGGATGATCACAGCTTCGAGCCCAAGTTCTTTGATTTCCTGCTTTAGGAGAGGGGCTGTTCGTGTTCACCGATATTCATTTGATTGTCCTAGACATCAGGGCTAACAAAAGAATCCTTAAATTGAGCGGAGTTGCCCTTTAGGCAGCCTTTTTGTGTTTATCTCCGTCAGATTAGATATGTATCAAAAAACCTTTACTAGCCCGAGAGTGAGAAATCTGCTCGGCAGGAAAAAATGATAAGCTTCACGGCATCATACTGTGATAAAAACATCAACAATACCGACACATTAGAAATAGGTTGGTGTGCGAAAAAAAATAAAAAAAATAAAAAATCAGCTCAGCTCACTTCACTGTAAGAGTGCAATAGCGTTTGAATTGAGGGAGCTCCAATACCTCTTTCTTTGGATTTTGTGTTTCAGAAGCTGGTGTGTTCTCTATGTGAAGGCCAGTGTGTGTGAGAAGGCCTGGAGCCAGCAGTCCAGCTACTGAAGACACTTAAGCCTACATGCTACCACTAGGCCAGAGCAGGAAAACCCAGGTTCAACCACAGGATTTGAATGGACAGAACGGTCTTTCCCATTCAAATCAACGCTCCTGGATGCTCGGAGTGGAGGCCATTTTTATGTGTACTGTTTGATGATATAAAACCTCCTTGGTACCGTTAGCTTCCGTATAAACTGACTTACAGCAAGTGGCAGAGAGAGGTTTTGCAGCGAGGACCAAGCAGTGGAAAACCGCCATCTTGCTCTCCGTCTCTTTGCTGTCAGCGGGGAGCAACTCAAGGATTTTTTAACTGACTGGGTTTAATCGCTCTATATTACTGTTGGTAAGTCGTCACATTTTATTCATTTAACGATAGTTTTGTAGCATTACAAAGCTAACCCACTCACACTGTGTAGAAGCCAGTGTCACACACTTTAAGGCCTTAATGTCCAAACATCTACTAACCACAGACGCCATTTTATGGTGTACTAGCCAAAATACCATAGAAAACAGTGGAGAGACCGTTCTATCCATTCAAATTCTGTGAGGTCAACATAGTAGTTTTCCCAACCACATTTTCCCAGTCTAACATCTAGGCTACCAACACCTCATATCCAAGGTTCAACATACGTAGTAGCGACTCTGCATGCTACCAATAGCCCAAAGACAGACATCTGAAGTTAGCCGACATGCTACGCCTCGCTCAAACCAGCAAAGCTTTACCAGATCCAACACAAAGGTTAGTGAAGGTGACAGAGTAAACGTTAGCCGTTGGCGCGCCCAAGGCCGTGCGAAGCTCTGTAAGCTCGCAGCCAACGGCCTCTGCAGTTTGCACAAACACGAGCATTTGCAAAGAAAACACACATGGAGCCAGAGCTTAAGATTTGAAATTCTGAAACTTTGAATATTTCATCTGCAGCTTCTTTGAACCGGGGTCGAAGCGGTGCACACAGTGAAGTACGGGTCCGACGTGCTTTTCTCTCGGCTCTCGAGGAGGTTTTCACAACGTGGCGTACCCAGCTGTCAGGCCTTCCGCTGGTCTGCAGGCTGCTTTCAAAAGCCTCCAGCCTGATCCTGTGCTCCCATAGCAACAGAGAGAAGGGTCTTGGCGGAGTGCGCTAGTGGGTGAACTAGTGTATGTAGCGATACACGGGAGGGATTTATATTTAAAGCCCAATCAAGAACTAATTTGAATCTAGGTTTCTTAAAAAAATACAGTGCGAAGCCAATTTCTTTTGGAAAAAAATAATTGCTACAAACCATTACAAAGTAGCACAACATGATATGAAATGAGAAAAAATCTGCTCTAGTGAAGAGTGGAATTTTATAAAACTCTAAATATGCTCTACCTGTCATATGTATCTTTCAGTTTCTAAATGTGCCGGCACTGTCGGTCTGATTGTTTGAATTACTGAAGGGATCCTATTATTTTTATTTTGTCTTTTTTATTTATTTATTTATTATTTATTGTTTTTCCTTTTCTTGTTTTTGTGAGGGTATATTGTCATGTCATCATATTGTCGTGTGTTATGTGTATTATTTGCCTGTAATAAAAAAAAACAAAAAAAAAAACACGGGAGGGTCAGATGAGCGTCGGGCCGGTGTGAGTTCAGGTCATCTCGGTGTGAGGAGCCCAGCGGGCCTCTTGGGAGGACGGGGGGGGGGGGGGGGGGGGGTGTAAGGCTATAGCGTCTGAGGGCAACGCTGACGGATCGATCCCGGGACGGCTGGCCGGCCGGCGTGTGCGATGGGAATCTTCCCACGCAAAACACACACCCACGCTCGCACAACAGCCCGACACAAAGTCAATGCGTCAGCGGGAGGTAAAGCTCGATAACCCTGGAGGAGGACTGAGGGATGTCAGCCTGAAAAAACATAGGATTCCACCTTAGGGAACGGAGGACTGGATCTGGAGAGACGCATCACCGCTGGACACATCTTAACCTGTCGGGTCTGTCTTAAGTCTCAGTCTCAGTTATTATGATGCTGTCACTCTCTGTCATTACATATGCTAGGAGATACTAGGAGATACACTTTCCCAAAAAGCCTGAAAAGGCCTGTTGCCTCCTCCAAATAAACAATTTAACAACGTCAGGAGGTTTCGTGGGAGGTGCAAGGTTAGAAAGTCGCGTTTAAGCTCACAGTCACAGAGAGGTATGACATGTAGACAGAGAGAGCAACACTTGATGAACACATTTTTATTCTAGTTGCTTGTACTCTTTTTTTTTTTTTTTTTGCTTGCTAGTCTACAGTCAGCTAGATGTGGGAAAATGCAACAGTGAACATGTATGAAATATTTACAAGCGAAAAATGTAATAGCTGAAGTTGAAGAAAGGGGAGAAAGTGGGGGAGCTGACATCGTTTGCGTCGACGGAGGGAAAAACAGGCGTTTCGGGGGTGTGTGTGTGTGTGTGTGTGTGCGTGTGTGTGTGTGTGTGTGCGTGTGTGTGTGTGTGTGTGTGTGTGTGTGTGTGTGTGTGTGTGTGTGCGTGTGTGTGTTTTGTTTGATGCACTGCAGCGAGACAAGGCATGGACGAGGAAAAGAACAGCGGAGTTTAGAGAGGCGGCACAAAAGGAACAAATATTACAGAGGAAGGGGGGAACGGGGAGGCTTCAAGGTCACACACACACACACACACACACACACGCACACACACACACACACACACACACACACATGCCCGCCCGCACACACACACACACACACACACACAGAGGCAGTCTGGCGAATTTAAATAAAAACATAGTCTAACCTTTCATAACGCTAATAGCATATTGAATGATTGTTTAATCTTATTTTACAACACTTTGTAACTTTATTAAAAATAAATTAAAAATACATTTATATATAAGATACAGATTTAAATATATGTGTATATTCTGTGAATAGGTCTGCATACCAACAAAAACCATTACCAAAGAGCTCAGGCAACTGAGGCACATCAAGGAGAAGGTCAGCAATACATAACAGCAAAGAGCAAGCTCAACAAGCCATTAATCCTCATAAAATCCAAACATCCACCTGTGATGCACACTCTGAGTGGAAGTCCATGAACACATTCACTAATCACAGCATGTGAAGCCGCCATATGTCACTTCCTGATAAACAACAGATTCTACTTCTGGCTTGAATGCCAAGCATCCTTCATCTCTGTTCCTGTGTACAAACTGTTCCAGTGTTTCCCCGACCAGTGTACAGGCCAGTCTAACGAGACGCTTTTAATCTTCACTGATTCTTCTCCAAGGCTTCTCGAAGTCAAAGTAAGTTTCTGATATTTAATATTTTCTTGTGGAACCGCATTGTCACTGTATTCGTTTCTTGTTTGGACTGTCAAAAGTACAACCTAAGGTGAACGTGGGTTCAGGATCGTTGGATCAATATGGTTGAACATAACGTTACCTCCGTAACCCAACATAACGTTCATATTATTGCACCAATTCTATTTAAATAATCAACTAGCTAGCCAGTGTTACATGGATACTGCCTCTCATCGCTAGCCAGCGAATGTTAGCTATCAATGTTGTGACTGATCGATTTGATTGAGTTTG
Source organism: Centroberyx affinis (assembly GCF_046629955.1). Classification (NCBI taxonomy): domain Eukaryota; kingdom Metazoa; phylum Chordata; class Actinopteri; order Beryciformes; family Berycidae; genus Centroberyx; species Centroberyx affinis. The sequence goes on along the minus strand of NW_027282416.1, from coordinate 11,963 downwards.
TGCGCCTAAAGACAATTTCCCCATTAATGCTTTATTAATGCTACTAGTTAGAATCGAGTTAATGTGAGCATGGCAGCGCCTAAAAAGAGAAAAAGCTCAAACACAATGGAAGGACAGCCAAATATATTAACATTTTTTCTCCAAAACTCCAAGCCAAACTCATGCCAAAATACTGATGGGGAAGAGAGGAGAGGGGAAGATGAGAGAGCAGTGAGAGGTGCAGGAAAGCTAGAGTAACGTTAGCTCAAGCATGAATATCAATGACCCCGGACCAACTGAAGCTGAACCAGTGGAAAAAGATAAAGGCAAAGAGAAAATCTGGCTGGGACCTCCTCATGGCGGTACTGTGAACAGTGCAGTCACTCAAACTCCTGGAGACCATCATCTACAATGCCTTCAAGTGGGATGAGAACATCAGTCTAATCAAGAAGGCCCAACAGAGGATGTTGTTTCTGCACCGACTTCAGCAGCTCAGTGTGACACAACCAGTCGTGGTCAACTGAACTGCACATGGACAACAATATAAGCCATGCAGGCCATCTATCATCCTAGCTGTATTTTGCACATCCGCCATTAATGCAACTTTAGGCATCAACCTAGCTGTACTTGCTAATCTGTGACTTTACTGCACCGGCAGATCTTTGTCACTTGGTTGTTTTTCATTACCAATGCCTCATAGCATTTTCAAGTTGATCCTATTCTGTTAAACCTACTCATTATTGTAACCCTAAGGCACTGTGAGCATTCGCTACTGTTACTATGCCAATACTGCTACACTGGTACAATTCTCTGGGTTTGAAAATATACTTGGAATGTGTGTTAGGTCTACTGTCATACAGTATGCAGTGTCTGCATTATATGTGAGGTCCTGCACCTAGGATGTCAATCTGATATTGTGTAATCTGAAATGTGTCAGCACCAATTGCCCAGGTCAAACTCCTTGTGTCCCCTTTGTATTTGGCAAATATGATAATGATACTGATTCCGAAGTGTAGGTACATGGGTGTTTTGTGTGTGTGTGTGTGTGTGTGTGTATGTGCATGGGCAGTATATGTGAGAGTGTGCTTATGAGTGTGTATCAGGCAGTAGGAATAGCTTTATACTCAGTATTTGCATGACAAAATGTGCATGCATTACAAATCTGATGTAGTTTCTTGCTGTAGAGAGTTTTCTAGTACAAAGTAGTACAAAGACATAGTACACAAATCAACCACCAGCCAAATACTGGTACATTTTGGCTGTGTCTGCTCTACCAGCCACTCTACCAGGTAACCAGCCATGATTTTGCCTTTCCCTTTTGCCAGGTGGCTGGCAAAAGGGTTTCTATCTGTGTTTCCTGTCAGTGTGTGTGTGTGATTCTGCAGGCAAAGGAGCAGTTGTAGCTCCAGCCTCCACCCTCCACCCTCCAGCCCCACCCCCCCACCGACTGTTCACCAAATGTGCTGAAACAGAAAGTGATGAACAACGCTCCTTTTCCTACTAATGAGCAGAGCAGAGTGACAGATTAAACCGTGTGAAGGCCCACCCTACAGTGGAACTATTTTTTGCTTTCCTCAAATGTCACCAGGTGCTAATCCTGTGCCGATGTTTTGACATCAAAAGAGCCCGTCTTGATTTTTACTCATCGTTACAATGAAAAATAAAGGAAAATAACATATATAAATTGAGACAAAGCAATGGAGCCAAAAATACATGAACAGTTTTCCAGTGTCTGGAACTGACAACTGAAACTACAGTTGCTTGTAGTTAGACACCATTTCTACTGTGTGAGTAAAATACAGCACATTAAGCACATCAAGTTTGTGTTTTTCAATCAGTGAACGTTTAGACATCATCATTCTAAAGAACTGCATGGGAACAATAAATCGTTATTAATTAGAATCTGAGTTGTAATTAGAGTTTTTTTTTTTTTTTTAAAGAAAGGTTTGCGGATAGGGAAACTTATGCTGAGCTGGTGTATCTTACAGGCAACAAATGGTTGGACTTTTGGTTTGTCACATGACCACATCCTCTATTTCTGTATGGCTCAATGAAACTATGTGTTAGTAAAATACTCCCACTACCTGAAACTCTTTGCAGGGTGGTTTGAAATGATAACTCTACATCCCGTCTGGGAAGAGAAGGACAGGGAGGGGAAAAGAGAAAAGAGAACAGTGGAGGTGGAAGTGGAGTGGTGTTTTCCCATGATGCCACTCACTCTCTCTAATTAACAGGTTTGTGGACATGGAGAGGGGGGGACCAACGGAGCAGACTGGGAAAATCAGTCACTTACCCATCACTTTAACAAAGTAGGCGTCGGCTTCAAAGTTGTTCTTCAGAGCGTGGATGATAAAGCCATCTTTGCCCTCCGCCTGGCTTAGAACCAACATGTCTAATATCCCCTGCAAATGAGACAGGCATATAGATGAGGGACAATAAGACCATGGTGTGTGTGTGGTGTGTGTGTGTGGTGTGTGGTGTGTGTGTGTGTGTCTTCCCATGAACATTTTCATCCCTCTAACAGACAGGATGACTGATCCAGCATTATCGTATCACATCTCTATTCTCGTCTCTTTCTCTGCTCTTCATTATGTGTCTCTCACTCTCCTGCCTATAGACTCTCTCAAATGTGTGTGTGTATGTGTGTGTGTGTGAGATAGAGAGAGTGAGAGAACGAATACACAGCATCCCAGATCCTTCAATAACAAGTTCTATCATTATGAGGACCTTCATTGACTACATTCATTCCCACATTCACTGCCACTTTGTGCCTCACCTAAACCTTTACCATAACATAAACCTAAGTCTGATCTTAACCCTAAACCCTAATCCTAAACGAACTTTAAAGGACTACACCGATGATTTGGGAGTTTTTGGGAGAAGAGGATTGGTACCAAAGCCATCTGTGTCTCCAGTTGGTACGTGGCTCTGTCCAGTGAGCTTGATAACCCCTCAGCATGCAGTACTGGCAGTTGCAGACCAGACACAATTTCACAAGGCGAACAGTTTGTGTCCATTCATTGTCTATGAGAAGCGAACAGCCGTGTGCGCAGAGCATGACGGGATCGGTGGAAACGTGAACCAGGCCCACGACGCGATTAGAAAAGTGTAACAAACCAATCACATTGGGGCAAAAAGCTTGGGATTGTTGGTCTTCCTGGTGCGTAACCAAAGGGCTGGGATCCAGGTTTAAACCTGAAGCCTTATGGGCTGTCCTGCACTCTACAGGCTGGTTTCAGTACAATATTAAACCCCGCCTACACCAGTGTAACTGAACCGAGCAAGGGCCAAATGTCTGTTGCAAAATACAACAAATTTATCCTACTATACTTTCAGTAACAATGGCTACGCCCTGTCATGTTTATGTCTCTCCTTATGTTTTTGTCTTGGATTATTGTGCTATGTAGAGGATATTTGAAGATATTTAAATGGGAATGACTCAGGCAACGACTGGTCCCAGGGTACATCGATCCTGCCGGCTGATTGACAGTCTCAGTGAACTCCCGTGCCTGTCCGAAAAACGCTCTTTGTTCCGTAGATGTCTTAATTCACAGATAAGTCAAGTGCATGTGATTAGCTACATCATCCATATGAGAGGTTCTGAAGGGAAACGATGTCTTGCTCTGCAGTAAATTGTATTAACAGATACTTTAAGGGTTCTTCTCTGCGGTTTTTTCGAAAAGTAGATTCACTACTTTGCTGCATCCCATGTTAGCTAGCTGTATCATTCAATATGAAGGAGCTAATATATGTCCCACTATTTAGCTATATGTAACCCATATAGGTGCTGCTTTTTGCTATCACTGCTTTTTGCTATCATCGCCTGTTCAAGTCAATCACATTGCGACATCTATCTTTTTTTTTTTTTTTTACAGTCTGTATGTAACATTGCTGGTGGTAGGCTAAGATACTTTAGCTGCTAACTTAAGCTCTGGTCAGTTTACATTTTTGTGCAAATTTAAAAAAAATCTGATAGGTAAAAGACATACAGAGTAGGATTTTGCCGGTTGTGGCTTGTAAACACAACTTTCAAAGTTGACCCCTCCTCCCTAGCTCAACAAGACATGAATAGGCCGTGGTTACCAGAACGGTACAAAACAGTAAAAAAAAACCCCCAAAAAACAGCGAGGCAAAACGGCAAGCCAAGGCTCGTTCCAACAGAGAGTGAATCTGGGGTTGGCGTTCACCTGTTGAGCAGTGAAGCAGAGGATGGGAATGAAAAGCAACCTGGAGTTGGCCAGTTGGACAGGTAGGTGCCGGTTTGCTTAGCTAGCTGTATCAGCTTTTCTACTACAACGAAGCTACGCTAACAACGGCAGCTAGCTTCCAGCTCACGATACACACTAGCTCTGACCAGAACTCCAGTTACTCTGTTTTAGAGTTCAGGACCGCTACCGCATATTTTAGATATAAAATGATTCAGCAGCGGTTTTGGTTGCAGCCGGACACACCTGCTGCCAAAATGTTGACGCCCAGTTGACGCTCTCGAACATTCAGAAAGAAGAAAATCCAGGCAGAAGGCAGACTCTCTGCAGACACAGCTGTCACAGACTACCATGGGGCCATAAGTAATGTCAGTAATGATTGGATAGGATAATTTTTGGATGACTTCATGCTATTTCAAGGGGGAAACTCCTGCTCAGTATGCCTTTAATAACTTCCCTTAGCTTTTCGCAAACTAAGTAATTAATGTACCTGCCAAATTTAGTGTCATTCTGACCTGTGGTTCATTTTTTGCCTCTTGGCATCAGATTTTTTAATATTGGGGAAATTCTCTCACAGTGATGTCATTTTAGCTTCATATCTACTATCTGATACCGGTACCAGTGTTGGTGTCGGGGCATTACAGGTAGAAAAGGATAGATGACAAGAGCGGTGGGGGGGGGGGATACAGATAGAATAAGAGGAGTGGAGGAGCGGAAGGGGAAAGAAGAGGAAGGACGGGAGGAATGGAAGAGAGACTGAGGTGGCGGTTTCGTGAGCCCCGTGTTTATTTTCAAGTGGAGATGGAAAATGGTCCAAGGCGACTCAACAGGAGGAGTGACAGAGAGCAGGGTGGACATGAGAGAGAGGGACGGACCGAAACCAAAACAAACCCAAAACAAGCCAAACTACTCACGTCCTCGTAGATGTCAAAGAACGTTGCCACGGCGGCGCGGGGGATGGCGCCCAAATCTGATTGGTCCCAGTGGATGCGGAACATTCTCCCAACTGTATGGCAACTGCCGGTGTCACACGGTACGTTCTCCAATAGGAAGGCCTGCTGACCACTGGAGGGGGGAGAGAGAGAGAGAGAGAGAGAGAGAGAGACAGAGATAGAGAGAGAATGCTTGTTATTGTTTACATCTTAGATGGTGGAATTGCATTAAATGGTGACCTTGTGGACCTTGTGGAATTTGTTTGAGCTTTTATAACCAAATGACATTTGTTTTACTGCAGTGCAAACAGCTTTGAACCGGAAAATTAGCCCTTGTCCTTTAAAATCACCTTGGGAACATTCTCTCTGCCCGCAACTTCAGCCTTTCATTCACTGTTAATGGTGCAGCTCCAACATTTGTCTCTTGGGCTATGGCTCCACTTGTCGTCTCAATGCGACTTTAATCATTCGATCACAGCAGTGGTCAGGCCTGCGTTGTGTAACTCTACCTAATGTGGACTCAATCCAGCCACAGTAGTAATGCGACCAGTGTAAAGAGGTGGAGGGGGAGGCAGATTTAAATAAATACAGCCAAAGCAGGTGCAAAACAACCTTTTTCTGGGCAAGTGTATCGGCCTTTCAATACAAACTGGATATGGGCGAGTCAGTGTTGCCCACTGCTGATATAATGGAGGTGAGGATATGATTTTACTCAAAAGCCTCAGGAGTGTAAGTCTGTAAAACCTGCAATGAATCCTGCCTCCCCCCCCGCCTTAAGGAGCTGCTAACCCACCTAAAAGAATCAGTCTGGCTTTCAGTGGAGAGTTTTAGTGTCCCATGATGGTCTAAATGCTGTTTCAGAGGCTTTTCCACCCTGACAAGATGAAATATTTGGGGAAACACTGAACATCCTTGCAATTTTTCAGCATAAAAGTGGTCAGATTTACAGATTATGGGCACAAAACATCAATTACTGGCAGCGTCTATGCAAACATTTCAGTCTCAGTCTTCAAAAACCCATATTGGTCAAACCCTAGACATACAGCGATGTGATGCATATTAATTTAGTTTCCAGGCAGTGTCTCGTTTAAATGAGAGTGTCAGTGATTTAGAGAATGAGAGCTGCCTCAGGCTGGAGCCCCAAGCACCTGTAACACTACAATACCCAGAGGGCAGTGCTGCCTGACGCTGGCGGACACACCCCGACTCCTAATTACCCACACAATACCTACACACTCACACTTGTACACACACAAGCATAAGAAGACACTTACACTTTCACATACAAATAATGCATCAATCTGTAGTACCAGTGTCAATTAGGGGTTTTTTTTAATTTTCTTTTTAGATTAATTCAGTGCATTTTCTGCTTTATTAGATGCATGGCGGAGAGTAACACGCGGTAAGACGAGAGAAATGGGTCATACATTTTATTCAAATTGGCATTGAAAAGGCTGGTAACACTTTATTCACCTACAAAGGAACTGTTAATTTCTTTGTAGGTTTCCTGGAAAGAACCATTACATTATGTACTAATTATAGGGAAAAGAGAGAAAGAGTTCAATGGAAGTTGGTAAGTACCTGGTAATTTCTTTTGTTTCCAAGTTTCCAAGACAGAACCACGAAATGATGTAGTAGTCTAATTAGAAATTAGAGGAAGGAATTCAACAACTATATTATATAATTATATGAATAATGACTTTGGTAACCAAACTGATCTCTGCCTATTATTTTTCCAATAAATAGTTTATCGTTTTGCAGTTCTTTCCAGGAAACTCTTTTAGACATTGACAGTATCTTATCGACTCCACCAAACAGATTGCTTACATTTTCTAAAAAACTACTGCATCATTTCATGGTTCTTTCCAGTAAACTTCCCAATAAATTAACAGTTCATCACTAGGAAATTATTAGGAAATTGCGGACCCAGAAAATAAGGCGCTACCAAAAGGTCTTAAAAAAGTGTCAAAGGAATAGTTCACCCAAAAATGAAAATTCTGTCCTCATCTCCTCCCCCTCATGCCAGTTGAAACACAGGTGAAGTTTGTCCATATAACACACAGGGAGGCTGCAGCACAACTCCATAGCAGCCTTCTCCAAAACAACTGAAGTCAGTGGGGACCAGTTCTTCAGAGTTCCAAAAAGACCTACAGTATATTTACACCATCATTTAGTGCAAATCTTAACCACAGCTGATTGATTTGCAACAAATAATGGTGTGTAGGTCTTTCTATTCACAGTGTGATTGTTTGTCTGTTTTTGTTTTGGAGCTCTAAAGAACAGGTCCCCATTGACTTCAGTTGTTTTGGAGAAGGCTGCTACCAAGTTGTGCTGCAGCCTCCCTGTGTGTTATATGGACTAACACATTTCACCTGTGTTTCATTTGGCATGAGGGTGAGGAGATGATGACAGAATTTTCATTTCTGGGTGAACTATTCCTTTAAATTTAACTTGAAGAAACCGGTAGTCGCCGTGGATAAAATCCACTGATGTGACTGCAATGAGTTGAACTGACTTGAGATGAGAAATGAGATGAGAGATGAGCGGGACTCAAACCGGTATGTGCCCAGCAGACTGCTATGCTGTGACTGACTTTCCACAGAATATGACAAAGGGTAGGAGTCCATTCTTCTGCCTGGACAAGACGCAACCTTTTCCCACAGACACTGGTGTAGGACGTTTGTTTCCCCGACTCTCATTTGTTCTCCATCTCTCTCCTACTGCCTACTTCCTCTGCTCTTTGTCTCCGTCTCACTTTGATTCTGCGGGGAGATTGAATCCAACCCCCCCCCCCCCCAACCCCCCCTTCTCCATCTATGTGTCTTTCTGTCTTTGGAGACGGCTCTCTGTACCTGTACTCAGATCTCCCTGGGAGTGGCGACCTGAAAAAAAAAAAAAAAAAAAAATTCTAAAAATAGAGCAGTCGTGAAAGCCTTCCCTTTCACTCGTTTTTTTCGGTCTCCCCCCCCTCTCTCTATCCAAATGCGGGTGTCTGGGGAGTGGAGAGGGAGGGCTCTGATAGGAGCAAACTGCGAGCTAGGAGGCTGATGGGAAGTCTGTCACCATGGAGGACGCCTTGGAAGACTTGAAAGACGTGCGTGTGCGACAGTGTGAGGGGAAGAAAAAAAAAAAACGAGCGTGCCAAAATATGTATTAACCTGTCACAGTTTGAGACGGGAGGGATGTTAACGGCAAAAACAAAACTGTTGTGAATGTAGTGTGTGTCCCTATATAAATCTGTCCATTGATTAATTGATACCGTTGGACAGGTTGTTGTTGTTGTTGTTGGTTCCTCTCGCTTTGGCAAAAAGTACTTTTGCGTTTCATGCCAATAAAGCACCTTTGAATTGAAATTGAACTGAGTGACACATGAGAGACACACACACAGAGAGAGAGAGAGAGAGAGAGAGAGGGAGAGAGAGGGAGAGAGAGGGAGGGAAAAAAAGTATGTGTGTCTTTACATGTCCCTATCAGACAATGTGACAGTACAAGCTGATCTTATTATCATGCCTTGCACAAAGGGAGAATGGAGAAAAACCCCCAGAAAAGACACTATGTGCGAAAATAGATGGAGATGGCAACGGAATGACAAGTGCCACATGTGCTTACACACACACACACACACACACACACACACACACACACACACACACACACACACACAAAGCACCGGTAGAGGCGTCACAGACAAAGCCCGGTGTCTCTGCGTTTCATCCGGCGTACAAATGGCACATATCAGGCTGATAGATGCTGATGTTACACAACAGCTGGTTCCAACAAGGCAATCTAAGTGGTCAAATTGCCACTTGAACTGTGCCTTGCGAGCCCCTCCAGCGCTCTCAGCCCGGTGTCAGGGAAAATAGAGACGGTTGCTAGGCGAAAAGGCGGAAATAAGGAGCTAGTTAATCAGCTTTCTCGCTATTTTATCCAGATTTTTTTTTTTAATGTCATTTTCATGCTTTGATAGAACTTTGCAAAACAGTACACAAGCTTTGGTAATCGCTACCAGGCATTCTGGTGTAGCGCGATTTTGCGTACCTTTCTGATAATTTTTATGCAAATTATATTGTATTCAATTAGTAAGGCTGCATGGAAATTTCTATCAAATGTCCAGAATATAGCCTCTGCAATAGAGGTCATTTAAACAACTGTTTTAGATGAATGTAGTGCAATATAAGTGATGAATATTTAGGTATTGTAAGTACTGCTATTGTAATGTACCGTGTTTTTTTTATTTTTTATTTTTTTTATAATTATTGTCATTACTATTATTATTTTACCAATTATGTAATGGGAGTTAATTTAAATTATATATATAAATATATATATATATACATATATATATATATATATATATATACATATTTAATTGTTTAAATGACCTCTATTGCAGAGGCTATATTCTGGACATTTGATAGAAATTTCCATGCAGCCTTACTAATTGAATACATTATAATTTGCATAAAGATTATCGGAAAGGTACCCAAAATATATATATATATATATGTATATTACTTTTATAAAAATGTTGAAAACTCAATAAACACATTGTTGAAAAAAAAAATGTCCACAATAATCGCAAAAATGTTTTTTTATGCTGGCTTGAGGTGGAAAATGTTTTAGGTCAATAAAGAAATGATGGAATAAACAGCAATGGAAACTCAAATAAATATATGATGCAGGCTTGGCATCATTGGCCTGATCTGCCAAAAAGTGTCTTTAGACATTCAGTAATATAATGTTCAGTACCTGCTGCCTCTCTCATATCGTGGTAGTACGACCATTAGTTGGTGCATTGGAATATTACCAAGTGCATTTCTTCATTTTCATGTACAGACAGCATGAAATACGACCAACATTAGCTGCCACAAAAGAACAATAACGACTTCATAAATCCTTGAATGACTCCATTTTCCATTTGGTGGTGGATGTGTGTTCTGCCTTCAGGAGGCCTGGAGGAGCCAGGCTGTCTGCTCATGGGTAACGCCTTCTGACCTGCACAGTGCTTATGGGAATTACGGTATGCTAAGGGAAATACGGTGTGCGCTCGTACACTAGGCAGTACGGTAGAAGTCATACGAGTTCAGTGATTTTCTAACTGTTCATGAAGATTCACCGCACTCACGACATCATAATGTTTTGCTCACCACTGTAGCTGAGAAAACGATCTTGGGTCATTCTACAGAAACGGTGGAAGTGCTGTCACTTACTTTTGCAGACACCAAAATCCTTAAAGTTGACCTAATAATCACATTAATTATATATGTTCAATAAATAAAGACTGTCCTTGCAATGATAAAACTAACTTTATTAGAGCTGCAACGATGAATCGATGAATCGATTAGTTGTCAACCATTAGATTAATCGCCAACTATTTTGATAATCGATTAATCGGTTTGAGTCATTTTTTAAGAAAAATAAGTCAAAATTCTCTGATTCCAGCTTCTTAAATGTGAATATTTTCTGATTTCTTTCCTCCTCTATGACAGTAAACTGAATATCTTTGGGTTGTGGACAAAACAAGACATTTGAGGACGTCATCTTGGGCTTTGGGAAACACTGATCAACATTTTTCACCATTTTCTGACATTTTATAGACCAAACAACTAATCGATTAATCGAGAAAATAATCGACAGATTAATCGACAATGAAAATAATCGTTAGTTGCAGCCCTAAAGTTTACTGGCGGAGGCATACAACTGCGAGGCGGTTATTTCTAGTTCTTTTCTATTTTCTGGTTGTTTGGCTTTTGTTTTTTTTGTTTTTTTACACACTGTGCTTGTTGAGTGTTCGCACTTGTGATGCGGATTATACATCCTGTTGTGTCCCATCTAGTTAATGTGTGTATTTTCTTGTGTGCATCTAGAGAGGACTACACACTAAGTATCTGCTGAACTACACTTCCCATCTGAGCAAGAGCAATACAGACCAGGTGTTCTCTACACAGAGATGATGATCATATACGGACCTGGTTCACTGTGAAGGCCGCTTTGCCCTGATGAAGGTCTTGTGACCGAAAGCTTGGCCCTTGATTTATTAAAGAAACTCGCATGGATCTAAGTGTGCAGAACCTTCTTCCTAACTGTACATGAAGTAAATATCTTTGTTCAGGGATTCTCTGTGCCGCTGCAGCACTTTGGCTTTTACAGGTGGAGATTTTAAAGTCCACGTGGTTCCACTCACTCGGTCGGAAACGTCACTATCGTCACAGTAAGGAGCTTTCACGCTGCTATACAGGCTTCCTACACAGTTTCACTTAAAAAGTTCCACACTTTTTCCAGACCTTGATTTGTTTTGAAGATTTTGTCTGGTGTTCAATATGATTTACGCAGACAGACATCTTGCCCCTGCTAACTAGGTCATATCACTGTATAGATGAAGATTGTTCTTCACAAAGACAAATATCACAATATGTGAGATGATTGGCAGGGTTCCTACACGGTTTCCATTTTAAAATTCCAGATTTTTCCCAGACCCTATGTTCTTGACCGGATTTGATTTTGGTGGGTATTTGATATAATGCATGCTGACAGCGGCTGGGTAATAAGAGCGTCCCTCTATAACCTCATAACTTATAACTTATATGTACACTGTGCAATACAGATTTTTTTTTGTGCGCAATAATTCAACTGTGCAATAATTATTGAATTATTAAATTTTTACACTGGTGTACATTGGAGTATGATGCACATATTGTATATAATTCTTATTTCTCTTATTTCTATATCATTATTATTATTATTCTCATTGTCATATATTGTTTGTAGTATAATGCACCTTTTTCACATATTTCTTTCTTTTTCTGTTTTTCTTATAATTTCTCTATCCTTTCTTCTACAATGTGAG
>NW_027282415.1:0-121965 GCF_046629955.1 Centroberyx affinis | reverse complement strand
TTAAGGAACTAATCAGGGATATACAGTATATATATATTTTTTTAAGATTATTTTTTGGGGTATTTTCACCTTTATTGGACAGATGAAAGTAGAGAGACAAGGTCCTGGGCTGGATTCGAACCCTAGTGAGGAACCCTGAAGATCCCAAAAAACTCTGATGAACCCCAGCTGTAGGCCAAATACCCGTCACGGTCTCACCAGAGAAGAAGTTTAAACTGTACTCAGCTAGAGTCAAATTTATTGTTACTGCCAAATCCAAGTGTCTTGGGTCAGACAGCGCACACTGGTGATAAAACACTAAATGAATCTGTACAGAGAAGAGCAGTGAGTCCCCGACAGTCTGAGGTTACACTGAGAAAGGATCTCAAAGTAAAATGGGAAAAAAACAAAAACAAATGTGGCACAAATCTGCTCTTTTCATGACTGTCTAAAAAAAGAACTAGAAATAACCGCCTCACGGTTGTATGCCTCCGCCAATAAACTTTGTTTTATCTTTGCAAGGACAGTCTTTATTTATTGACCATATATAATTAATGTGATTATTAGGTCAACTTAAAGGATTTTGGTGTCTGCAAAAGTAAGTGACAGCACTTCCACCGTTTTTGTAGAATGACCCAAGATCGTTTTCTCAGCTACAGTGGTAAGCAAAACATTATGATGTCACAGTGAAGTTGACCTTTGAACTTTCGGATATAAAAATCACTTCATCATTTTATCCTATTGGACATTTGTGTGAAATTTTGTCATAATTAGCGTATGAATTCATGAGTTATGGCCAAAAACGTCTTTTGTGAGGTCACAGTGACCTTGACCTTTGACCACCAAATTCTAATCAGTTCATCCTTGAGTCCAGGTGGACGTTTGTGCCAGATGTAATGAAATTCCCTCCAGGCGTTCCTGAGATATTGCGTTCATGAGAATGGGACGGACGTGAGGTCACAGTGACCTTGACCTTTGACCACCAAATTCTAATCAGTTCATCCTTGAGTCCAAGTGGACGTTTGTGCCAAATTTGAAGAAATTCCCCCAAGGCGTTCCCTCGGGCCACGGCTGTCACCAGCGCAGAGGCATGAAAACGTGGAAAAACAGACAACATTTACAAAACTAAATGAGCTGTGAGCTTGAAAAATGAACGGCCTTGTTAATGAAGTCTGGACAGTCGAGTCATTTCTACTGTGACTGCTAAATAAAGACACAGATTGTTCCGGAGTGCTGGCTATTCTTCCCGTTTTTTCAAGCCCTCTGCACCCCACTCTGTCCTTTTGGGTTTTTGAATTAAAAATCAGATATTCTGTGGCTGTGTCAATCAAATTCAAAATATAAAGATCCAGATGTTTTTGTGCATGTGTAAATCCAGCAGGATAGTTTCCCGGCAGCAGCAGACCGCATGATGTGGGCACAAAGAACCGACCGAGCTCTCCCACTGAAGAAGGTGATGGACACAAAAACTCCTAAATTTACTTAAGACAGACAGACAGATTGGGGACACAATTTGCATTTGTCTTCCCGCTGTCAAGTCCAGCAGCATAAAATATAAATATAGATGGTCTAGATCTAAATATAGATGGTCTAGATGGGTAAAATTTTAATATAAAGGGTCTGCAATATAACACTTTGTGCAATTGTTAGAGAAATAGACAAAACATGATGTTGGGTTTGATCAAAAATCAAAGATCTGATGCAAAATGCTACTTAATCTTTCTTTTGTAGGTATAAGCTAGTGTACTGTAGACTGTGTGAATCTACAGTTTGTTTGAGGCTTCTGGTAAATTCAGTCAAGCACAACTCCAAGTAGTTCACATATTTGAAACAATTTAAGAACTCATTTACCATCTACCAGCCGCCACACAACAATATTTATGCCCCTTGTTCTTTTTCTTAATTGACCATAATTGAGTTAATTATGGTCAATTAAGACAAAGAGCAGCAGGCATAAACATTGATGTGTCACGAGCTTTACAGTAATGCCTGGTAGACCAAACAATGGGCAGCGAGCTTAAAAATAGTTTCAGAATGTGAAGTGCTTGGGTTGTGATTAACTAAATCTGCCAGAAACATTTGCAAAATAAGTCGAGCATTCCTCTGTTTTTTTTTTTTTTTTTGTCCTCAGCTATTTTGAAGCTGATTGTTGGTCTGAGTTCGGCTTGTTTTGCCACAGCTGTTGTGGCAGAGAGTTATGAAATATTCACACATATGGGAACTACTTGAGGTGGAGCTTGGTTGAAATTTCAGAATGAGATAAATGAAGCGCTCCCAGTGCTTTCTTGAAATATATGAGGAATATTATGCAAGAATTGGCTTCAGAAAAGCAATGATGTGTTCCAACTGTACTGATAACATAACATAGAGAGATAATTGGCAAACTTCTTTGTTTTGTCCATTTTTTATTCTTATATACTTGTTTGAAGACACTTTTTTGGACAGTACACATGTTTTGTTAACCATATTATATGTCATAATACCATTATATATTATGTATATTAATATAAATGAAACTATATTGTATTCTGTTGTCTTTTTTCTATTTATATTATCTGTATTCTTTCTTTAGACAGTGGTAGAGAAGAGGAGGAGACAGAAGAGAAAGTTCTGGTGGGACTTGATCCTGATCCAACAGGAGTATGCAGGGGATTTAACCGCTCCACTGTCTGTGGGCACCAGCGTTTTTTTTTTTTTTTTTTTTTTTAATTGTCCAGTAAACTTCAGTAAAGCAGTCAGCATTTTGTGGAGCGTTGGGCTGCTGCTTGATAGAGTTGTTTTGCCATAGCTGTGGCGCTGTGTGGCGGCTGGCCTCCCAGGGCGTCATCACACCGCCACAACGCCTCAGAGCAACAGGCACTAAGACTCCAGCCACAGTTAACCATGTGGTTCACCACATACAGCAGGCAGGGAGGGAGGGGGGGAGGGAGAGACTGGGATAGAGAAGGAAGGAGGGAGGAGAGAGAGAGAGAGAGAGAGAGAGAGAGAGAGAGAGAGAGAGAGAGAGAGAGAGACTGGGATAGAGAAGTAAGGAGGGAGGAGGGAGAGAGAGAGAGAGAGACTGGGATAGAGAAGGAAGGAGGGAGGAGGGAGAGAGAGAGAGAGAGAGACTGGGATAGAGAAGTAAGGAGGGAGGAGGGAGAGAGAGAGAGAGAGACTGGGATAGAGAAGTAAGGAGGGAGAGAGAGAGGGAGAGAGAGACGGATAGAGAAGGAATGAGGGAGGAGATAGAGGGAGAGAGGAGAGACTGGGATAGAGGAGGAAGGATGGAGGGAGGGAGGAGAGAGAGAGACTGGGATAGAGAAGTAAGGAGGGAAGGAGGGAGGAGAGAGCGAGAGAGAGAGAGAGAGACTGGGATAGAGAAGGAAGGAAGGAGGAGATAGAGGGAGAGAGGAAGGAGAGAGAGAGAGACTGGGATAGAGAAGGAAGGAGGGAGGAGATAGAGGGAGAGAGGAGAGACTGGGATAGAGAAGGAGGGGGGAGAGGGAAAGAGGAAGGAGAGAGAGAGAGAGAGACCGGGATAGAGAAGGAAGGAGGGAGGAGATAGAGGGAGAGGGAGAGAGAGAGAGGAGAGATGGGTAGAGAAGTAAGGAGGGAGGTAGGGAGAAGATAGAGGGAGAGAGGAGAGACTGGGATAGAGAAGGAAGGAGGGAGGGAGGGAGGAGATGGAGAGAGAGAGGAGGAAGGAGGGAGGGAAGAGAGAGACTGGGATAGAGAAGGAAGGAGGGAGGAGATAGAAGAGAGAAAGAGGAGAGAGAGAGAGGAGAGACGGTAGAGAAGTAAGGAGGGAGGTAGGGAGGAGATAGAGGGAGAGAGGAGAGACTGGGATAGAGGAGGAAGGAGATAGAGGGAGAGAGGAAGGAGAGAGAGAGAGACTGGGATAGAGAAGGAAGGAGGGAGGGAGGAGAGAGAGACTGGAATAGAGAAGGAAGGAGGGAGGAGGGAGAGAGGAGAGAGAGGCAAGACGGATAGAGAAGTAAGGAGGGAGGTAGGGAGGAGATAGAGGGAGAGACTGGGATAGAGGAGGAAGGAGGGAGGGAGGGAGGAGAGAGAGAGACTGGGATAGAGAAGGAAGGAGGGAGGAGATAGAGGGAGAGAGGAGAGACTGGAGTAGAGAAGGAATGAGGGAGGGAGGGAGGAGAGAGAGAGAGACTGGGATAGAGGAGGAAGGAGGGAGGAGATATAGAGAGAGGAAGGAGAGAGAGAGAGAGACTGGGATAGAGAAGGAAGGAGGGAGGGAGGGAGGAGAGAGAGAGACTGGGATAGAGAAGGAAGGAGGGAGGAGATAGAGGGAGAGAGGAGAGACTGGAGTAGAGAAGGAATGAGGGAGGGAGGGAGGAGAGAGAGAGAGACTGGGATAGAGGAGGAAGGAGGGAGGAGATATAGAGAGAGGAAGGAGAGAGAGAGAGAGACTGGGATAGAGAAGGAAGGAGGGAGGAGATAGAGGGAGAGAGGAGAGAGAAAAAGGAGAGACGGGTAGACAAGTAAGGAGGGAGGTAGGGAGGAGATAGAGGGAGAGAGGAGAGACTGGGATAGAGAAAGAATGAGGGAGGAGGGAGGAGAGAGAGAGAGAGACTGGGATAGAGAAGGAAGGAGGGAGGAGATAGAGATAGAGAGAGAGAGAGAGAGAGAGGAATTAACTTTATTCCCATTTTGAATTTAGGTCACGCTCGGGATGGGAAACTGCTCAGAAGATTCACTGCAACAAACGTCCATCTTAACAAGTCATTTAGTCCCATATTCAGCCTTCAAATCTTATTTTTCTTAAACCAAGAGAAACATTCTGCAGTGAGGAGAGATAACTCCACTTGTTTCCACTGCAGCTTCACTTGTTTCAGGAATTTTCTAAAGATGAGTCCATTCAGAATAAGGCAGATCACTGCACTGCTGTCAAGAAAATGACTACTAAATTCTTGAAATGATTTGATTTGCATTGGAAACAAGTGGAATTATCTAACGCCACTGGCAGATTTTTTCTCACTTATTTTAAGAAAATTACGATTTTAGGACTCGATAATAGACTAAATGACTTATGTTGTTTGTTGCAGTGTTAGCATACATATACATACACAATTAGCGATACTTCAACCCATAAGAAACCACCAGACCACCGGAACAGCTCCTCCTGGTAGAGTTTCCCACCTGGAAGAGCGAGCGTAAATTCAAAATGGCCGCCAGAGTAAGGTCACTTGAGATGGAGCAAATGAATGAGAGGCTCATTTACAGCCTTCACCATGTATCCAAGGCAAGAGCAGAGGGAGGGAATGGTCCGTGCCACAAGATTTTCATAAGTACATTTGACTTGGGACCCGATCCTGTGGCTTACCGCTCAGGGAGGGAGGGACAGATTAGAAAGCATGATTAGAAAACCAAAAAATCAATTTGTTTGTTTTCAAGCAAATCTGGTATTAATGACATGGAAATCTTAAGGCTGCGCTATAGGCAAGATTTTTATATAAAAATACACCCTTTTTATGAGTCTTATTCAGCATTCCGTTAATTCCAGGTGTCGGGTATTTTCACCGGGGGAAATTGTCTCCACACAGGAAGTGACGAATCAAAACGTAAGACTGAAATCCAAAACTGTCTCCAAATAAAGCTGGACTCACCAACGATGGCTGAACCTCTTCATCCCCAGACCACCTGGGTAATGAAGTCCTTCAAAGTTGCAAAAAAATTCAAACAGTTATCTCTTCCTGCCACTTGGGGCGGTCAAAGTGTAAAGTTGCCTGGTGCAGCTTTAAACAGCCTTTCCAGGAAAAGAAGCAGAGACAATCCCTTTACTGGCATGACAAAATTAACATTCATGTTGCCAAAGCATGACAAGGACTTGCAAATTCATAGAAAACAGAGCAAATGTAACACAGCAAAGAGTAGAAATCAAATAAGACAACTATTACAGCTACAACAAAGACATAAATATGAAAATCTCTCTCTCTCTGTCTCTAGTAATCCAAAGCAGCCTCAGAAAGAAAGGAAGATTAGACAGATGAATGGATGGATGGATGGATAGCCAGAGACAAACAACAGACAGACAGATGGACATCGCTGGATGATCCATTGCCGGATTGTAGATCGACATCTGAACCAAACCAGCTCTGCTCCACATGGATTTCCCTCCAAACCAAATCACTCTGCCCTCCTGGATGAATGTGGGACTTAGTTTGCAACCATCTGATTTGGCTGAAGTGACCGAGCGATCCCCGTCGTCCAGGTTTCAGCGTCGGCATTAATGTCATTTGCATTGTACTTTGAATACGAATCAAATGACCGGCTGTGACTTTGCAAGCAATAAGCCGTTCTTGGCTCACTGACCAAGAGGACAAGCTGAAGGAAAGACTCGGCTTGGGCGCAGACTGCCACCAAATCCTCCAGAAACCAACAACAATCAGCGATGGACGACTTTCCCTGTGTTATGGCAATAAAATGCTGTTGTATCTTTTACATTTTTTCAGCTTGGGGAGCCAAATTTCACACCTCCCGTCCTGGGACAAAAGCTAGTTCAAAACATAGTGCTCTTGTAATGTGGCGTCCACCCTGGAAGAGCACTATACGTCCAATTTTGGGTCTCCAGCCGTAGTTTTAGTATCACTATTGTACATGAGTTGAACTGACAAGCTGTGGACGAGGTTCCTACACATCTTCTATTTCAAAACGGCATACTTTTCTCTCCAGGCCTTTTCTTGATGGGATTTGAAGATACAAAACCAAAGCAATCAAAGAGGATATATATTCTAAAGCAAGATTT
Organism: Centroberyx affinis; assembly: GCF_046629955.1. Classification (NCBI taxonomy): domain Eukaryota; kingdom Metazoa; phylum Chordata; class Actinopteri; order Beryciformes; family Berycidae; genus Centroberyx; species Centroberyx affinis. The sequence goes on along the minus strand of NW_027282415.1, from coordinate 115,238 downwards.
CTACACCACAAAATCTCCATAATATACAGTATTTGCGTGGTTGTTAATGTGGATGTTCTAATACCAATGATTCACTTTTCATTTTGGAACAAAAACTCCCCACCCATTGGAAATTCAACACACTCCCTTTGACAAATGCATTTCTATTGCTATTTATTAAACAGCCTCCCTTCACTCTTACTAATGCGATGTGTCATAAGCTGCAGAATACGCTTCACTGGAAACCCAGCTTATGTCTCTCTCTTTCTCTCTGCCTCTCTTTCTGTCTCTCACAGCCGCTCCGTCTTTCTTTCTGTAACTCTTTCTTTGTTTCTTTCGTACTTCGTAACCCATAACCCCCGGTGGTGTGATGAGTCTTGCTCCCATCTCCAGGTTAGTAGGTCAATAAGAAACAATAATGTCTGTGTCCTCTCCTTCTTTCTGTGTGTGTGTGTGCAATGAGCCCAAACTCTGAAATGCAGATAATGTGAAGGTTAATGTAAGTAAAGATTACTTACCTGGATGAATTGGACACGCTGTTTTCACATGTTCCTCACGTGAAAAGGTTAGCTAGCAGTTACGTGTATATGCAACTAAAACAACATTGGTTAAAATCAGATTATGGTTTTAGTCCTGGTTAAATAAGAAAAACTTTGGCTAAAAATGAAACCTTCCCTCCCAGTAGAAGCATGGGGGGCCACGCTAACAAACATCGATATTTGATCGTTAACTAACAAATGCAAATCGATCAAATTTTTTTTTGGAAATGTGCATCCCTAGTTGTCACCCATCCGCTTCAATTTCAACGTCAAACATTCCCCTTTCCTGGTGGGGAAACTTTTTTTTTTTTTTTTTTTTTACTTTTCATGACATTGTGCTCCATCCATGAAATTTCCAGGAGACTAGGCTCCTAGTTAGGTAGATAGATTTTCTCTCCATCAGAGTCCAGACGTTTGAACACAGAGAGGCGTCCGTCTGTTTGTCTGACACTTCCGTGCTACGTTTACTTTTCCAGCCCTTCCATCTTCCATCAGCCGCCTCTCTGTTCACCTGCTGGCTGTCGATAAAGTTTGCCCGTGAGCCGTTAGTACCGGTGTGCCAGGGTGATGTCATCGATTCTAACTCTGTCATCGTGTCTCGGGGGGGGGGCCTTGTCATCTGGTGGGCTCAGCATGGAGCGAGACCAAAAGATGAGGGTCAGTGTTCTGGTAAATTTTGTCCTGATTGAAACGCCAAGTTAGGCGGCGGCCACACTGCTCCGTTGTGTCTGTCCGTCTGCTTTCATTACAATTCATTTTCACTGAGAGCTGTCTGTCAGATTTCCATCCATTTTGACGGACAGAAAGGTCAAACCAGTTGAACTTTTTCTCAACGGACGGATTCGTGACCATTCGTTCAGCCAATCAGAGGCGTTTCCTACGTTTGTTTCCGACAAAACTAGCGGCGAACACGGAGACGACGGTCCGACCGAAACAAAGATAGAACAGAGAAAGCCTGGTGGAACGCTGGGATGACTGGAGGTTTTCCAGCTCAGTTTCTTATTGGATTTAGACTGTACTGAGTCTGTTTCTTCATTATGAGCAAAGCTTCCTGCTCTTCTGCCTCACCGCCATGTCATTCTGTCCTTTTTCTGATGGACACGTCTTAGACTGCATCTCCTGGGGTAAACTACAAAAATAAAGCATTGTCTTGTACATATAGACTTCATTTTTTTGTTTATGTATTGTTTAAATATATAATATTGCTTGGTCTAAAACTGGGCCATACATAGCCAAAGAGCAAAGCAGAGACACAACGTTGAAATGACATGTAATCGGTTGCATTCACACTCAAGATGCAAATAAACACAAATGAATTGCTGCGATGTCTTGATGCCATACAGGCTAGCATCGGGAGAGAGTGACTCTGCACAGGAGCTATAAATGTCCAAGTCCACAATTTGTCTTGGCAGCACTGGTGCAGAGACATACCAACAGCTCACACTGTGACATGAATACTGTACATACCGACACACACACACACACACACACAGTCCAGGGACAGCAGGGACTCAAATGAACAGTACTGGACATATAATAGACAGCAGACTATACATATTGCACTACATATTTACATTCAGTAATCTATCAGTCTGTATCCAGTATGGTTGCAGCTCTAGAGAGGGATGGTGAGACCAGCAGTGCATTGGAACAGTGCAGCATGGGATATTTATGAAATGCATGAAATTTTAATCTTGTTTTAGTGTTCGGTTCTACAAATTACCTCGACTCCCACCTGACCAGCCGTGCCTGTTGGCTAAAAGCGCTTCATAAATAAATCTGCCTTGACTTTTTTTTTTTTTCAGTGAATTTTTCTGTTTCAGCGCCGCCTTCGGTGACCGGCGGCTGATAAACACTATGAAATATGTACTGGACATCACAAACATGTTTACTCATTTACACGAGAGCGAGAAACCATCTGAATGACGAGCGTAATGATATGTTTAAAATAACACCGGGCATTCTGCAAGCGAGTTAATGAGCCAAGGAATTTCTATTATGTAACAATATGGATGCCATAATGAGCTCTGAGGTCGCCGCAGGCATTTGTTTACTGGAAACTCAGGCGGGGAGCGTATATTCGTGCAGAATTGATCCAACCACGCACAATTAGCATGGATTGATGGTCGGCTTGGGTTTAAAGCCCCAATTCTGATTCCTTTTTTTTTGTTTTTTTCTTTTAAAACAAGAGTGGGCAGTGCACTCACTCTCTTTAGCATTTTTTTTTCTTTATTGCAAAAGTAGGAAAGAAAGAGAGGAGCACAGAATAGGGATGACACAGGAAAGAAAGTTCTGGTCGCATTTGATTGAAGAGCAACAGGGACACACAGGAGCTGGTACGGTGTTTTAATCACTACACCATCAAGTCTGTTTCTTTTCTCTTAACTATATGAATCATCTTGGGTTTATTAACATACATTCTGGAAGAGTAGATGACTTTTAGATGGACAAAGGTTAAAGTTTTTGGTACGCTCTTAACGCATCTAAGTTCAAAATATTGGACTCTTTTCACTATAAATATTACCAAAGCGGTTTTTGATCCAAACCGGTTCAGAAACACGGGTGAACATCGGCATTACTTTATTGTTTATTGCGAGTCCCTGTGTTCGTCATCTGCTTCTTCAGTGCCTGTTTAGGCTTTACGCTACTGGTTACCTCAGCCTCAGGAGAGATGACATCATCAAGATGAGTGACAGGTGTTGGGGGCGGGAACTTGAACTTAACCTGTCTCAAGACAAAAAGTTGCATATTGCAGCTTTAAAAACCTTACACAACTTCACAATTTATTAAGACTCTTAGTCACTGTAGAAAGAAATCAGTCAATTAGCTAAAATGACTGAATGAATCCATTGGTGAATCCAAGTATGGGTCAGTGTCTTACTCAAGGAGACTTCGACAGGGTGCATGGCTGTTGACGGACATGTTGGCTGCTATGGGGATCAAACCTGTGATCCTTCAGTTAGGAGAGCCTCTCTAAACACTAGGACACCCTGCTGCCCGTGAACACATCAGGGGGTATTAGGGTATTAGTCTTGAAACTCCAATGGGTGGGGAGTCTTTGTTCGAAAAACAGAGTGTGGGCCGGAAAGTCAGTTTTGAAAGTCAAGAATCTCAGCAACTGGCCAAGTAATCGTTGAGTCATTGGTACTGATCATCAACCCTATCAACCCTCCACAGGTGCTCATTTTGTCACAAATCTCACTTACTGCACCTTTAATTGCTCTCAGTTCTATGTCTGTGCAGTATGTGTGTCACTGTGGGTGCTGGGAGAGTCCTGACTGTAGGGACTATTGGGTTCGGTTGTTGGAAAGGGTTTGGGGCTTGGTTTACTCTGCAAGTGTTCGTGAGGAGAACTGATCAAACCTTAGACAATTAGCAGGGACCTCAGGTTTGACTCTGGGGTCTGTCTGTGTTTGTCTGGGTGGGTTTTGGCTGAGTCGTAGCTCTGGGTGGGTCCAGTTGGGCAGGATCAGGGGCTGCGAGCGTGATCCGACTGCAGACAATTAACACAGGCTGAAGGACGGCTTGGTTTTGGCTTGGCTTGGGTATGCGTCTGTGTGTGGGGCGATGGGGTTTGCCACAGTCTTAGCTCATATTAGGTTTAATTGAGTTAGGTTTGGTTCTGCTACTCTACAAGTGTTCATGCATAACTGATCAAACCACAAACAACACAAGGCTGAAGGACGGCTTGGTTTTAAGCTAGCTTGGGTCTGTGTTTCCATGTGTGGGGCCTCAGTTCAGGTGAAAAAACTCTCTGCTCACTCACTGTACGGGACTATGGATAAGAGCATCAACTACTGTAAATTCCTGAACCATAAATGTTAAATGAGGAGACTTAAACGATAAGTTTGGTGATTTTGGACCTATATATAATGAGTCTCTTCCATCCCTGTAGTACTTTGAGCCACAGACAATAGTCAGATGTCAGTTGAAACGGCGAGCTCCGTTGCCTCTTGCTGCTAACAATGAGTCCAAAAGGGCTTTGTCAAAATATCCTTTAAATCTTACATCATTCATCTGACACAATTGTGATCATTTTGGCAGCTTGGCTGAGCCAGCATTAGCATGGAGGACAATGTGACACAACAATGGAAAGAAAGCCAAATAGGCGACTTGACAGGTATTTGGAGCTGCGCCTCAATTCAGTCAAACAGGCACATACCTTATCAAAATGTGTTGAAACAAGAAGGAGATGCATTGATGGATAAACAGATATGACCTGTTTTTGTTACTCTGTACAAGCAAACCAACCTGAACTGACATGGCTGTCAGTTCACATTAATATCAGATATGGGTTACATTCAAGAATAGATATGAACAGTCATCGAAAAAAAAGATATGATCATGAAGGCCTGCGGTGTGAACGGAGCTCTTAGTGGGTCCAGTTAGGCATTTAGAGCAGATTTAAGTGTTCGTGCAGAACTGATCCGACCACACACAATTACCACAGGCTGAGGGGCGGCTCGGGTTTCGCCTCTGCTTTGGTCTGTGTGTTTGGGGTGGTTGGGTTTGGCAGAGTTTAAACTCATATTGGGCTTAATTGAGTTGGGGTTCTGCTACTCTGTGAGCATGTGTACAGAATTGATCAACCCATAAACAATTAACATTGGCTGAAGGACGCTAGGTTTTTATCTCATCTTGGGTCTGCTCTTGACTTTTCCCGGATACAGTTTGGCCAACTATAAGTAACTGCCTTTGGAGAAAAACCTAAAAATCAACTTTTCAGGAATTGAGGCAAGAATTCTTACTTTCCAATTTATGTCTCTATGTTCATAGAAATCAGAGATGTGTTTCAGATCTGTTTCAGTTCTCAGATCATGAAATTTAGGCGCATAACCGCAATGTCCTGGGTTCAAATCCGGTCTGGGACCTTTGTCCCATCATGCGGCTCTCTCTTCCCCCTTTCCTGTCTCTCTCTCAAGTGCTGTCCAATAAAGCATAAATGCATAAAAATAATTTTTCAAGAAAAGGGCATTGTCACCTTCCAATTCAGCAAACACAAAAAATAAATAAAAAAGGAGTTACAAAGTTTTTGCCCCAGAAGTGTTTTTGAAGAGAACTGATCACATCTTCATGCAAAATTGATTCAACCACAAACAATTACCATGGAAAGTGGGATATAGGGTGGGTGACCGGATTCTGGTTTGGATTTGGTTTCTTTGGTCAGATGTTTTTTTCCCCACCTATACAACACAGATCCAATTAACTACAGAGTAAACAGGAAATAAACAGCTCTGACATGTTGTTTTTATGTTCAGACAGCAATAAAACTGATCTGTGTCACATTGTTGGAAAGAAAAACCGAGATTTGAGTGGTTGGGATTGGACACTACTCGTGTTTTTGTACGACTAATATGACCACAAACACTAAGACAAACAAACTATTTACTGATAGATGGTTTGGGTTTGGTCCTGGACGGGTGTGGGACTCAATAGTGTGGTCTCCTCTACAAACAGGGCGATGGCCAATACTAGTCATCACAACACACTTATTATTCAGAGGTTCTCTATGATTTAAGAGTAAAAGTAAACATGTTTGTTTGTGACTCATTCTTCATATCACGCAATTTTGCTCCAACATTTTTGTACGATTGTTTCCAATCTTGTCAGCAATAGAGATGAATTGGTATCTGAGCTGTGACATCAGATAAATGAAAGTGCATTCTGTTTCATTTTTGTTTTTTACTCCTATTGATCCAGAGAAAGTTGACAGAAAAACGCATGCCTTTTTTTCTGACAACCAGTGTTCCAGTTTTGATGAATTGTGACTTGACTTGGACTTGAATATCGATGACTTGGACTCGGACTCGGACTTGCACACTGAGGTTGTGAACTTGAAATCGGGACCTGATCACCTTAGACAGAGGCTACACTTCCTTTCAGCTTTTCTCTAAATTTGTACCTGATCATCTGGTCGGCTAACAATATAGGCCTACATGACACAGGCTATGAAAATAGATCTTGCAACATCAACACTGATAGGATGAAGTAAAATGAGTGAGTCGTCTGTGACTGGAGTCAGGAGTATTGTTAATGTGTTGCTGTGGGCTGTCTATGTCACATTTCAGATCAGAATTGATCATAAAACCTAAATGAGGCCACACAACTCTTATTTTCAGTTCTATGCCTGGAGGTCTGCAGTACTCAAAAGTGTTCTGGATGGATTTGAGGCTGATTGAGCTTAAATTATGTTGGGCCCACCAGGGTCTGGATCCAGGTTTGGGCTATAAAATTCTTGAAATAAATGAAAATGTTGGAAACAACATAGCAATAATATCTGGGATGGTGTTGCCTGTTACAATGGTGTCGCAGTTGAGTGCCATCAGTCGCATCAACGTACCATAATCACAATAGGAGAGGAACTTCATACAACAGCTACCAGCACATGTACTGATTGAAAAGTTTTCTACAAGTTAGCCTCCACTGATAAGAATAAAAAACAAGAAGAGAGAAAGCAAGAAGGATTGCTTATACCTCATTGGTTATCACAAGAACTGGCTATGACACAAGAAAGCATGACTGGCCAGGTTTAATGGAAATCACTGACTGTCAGATTGCTTGGCTAAAAAAAAATTATCTCACTCTAGTCTAGATTTTCACATATTTTAAGAAAAATAGGATTTTTAGACTGAATAGTAGATTAAAGGATGTTAAGATGGACATTTTTTTTGCAGTGTAAAAGCTTGATAATGTGTATGGGTGCTGAGTTAGCTTAAAACCCATAAGCGATAAATCGTCGTGCTAGCGGTAGCTGTGTCTGTCTGTGCTGTTCACTGCTGTGTTATGTCAGCGGTCTCGGTCTCGGTTTGGGTCTGGAACTGGATCTAGATGGATTCAAGACTGGACGAGTTTTGGTTGGGTCAGTTTTGAGTCTGTTAGGGCCTCAATCGATCTTTAGCGGTTGCGACCCGTGCTATATTGCTAAGTGTCAGCGTTAGCTAGATGTGGTGGTGTAGCTTGGGTCATGCGATGAGTTCTGAGTGGATTTGAGTGGCTTAACAGACTTTAGCTGAAACTGAATGAGATGGGGTCTGGATCAAGCTATAATTGAGCTGGTTTGCGTTTTTTTGGACCTCAATCTGTCTTCAGCTGTTGCGACCAGCGCTATGTTGCTAACTGTCAGCAACAGCTTGATTTGGTTCTGGGAGGAAATCAAAGTCGATTTGAGGAGGATAAATATGAGACTGAATGAGTTTGGCTCTTGATTAGGTTGGTTTGGGCCTATTTTGGGCTTCAGTCTATCTTTAGTTTTTGTGACCAGTACTGTGAATGAGTTTGGATCTTGATTAGGTTGGTTTGGGCCTATTTTGGGCTTCAGTCTATCTTTATCGCTTTTGTGACCAGTACTGTGTTCCTGACTAAGTGTTAGCAGCTTGATGCGGTGCTCTAGGTTTGGTTCTGGGATGAGTTCTGATCAATTTTGTATGAGAATGAAAGGCTTGGGGTCGAGTTATAATTGGGGCTAGTTTGCCAGTAGTCTGATAAAGTGTCAGCAGTGACATTTGTGGTGGTCTTGGTTAGAGTCTACAATAGGCTCTCTGCACGAGAACTCTCTGAGCCGTATTACTCTGTAACCGCTCGGTACAGCTTTGAAATCCCTACTGAAAACAAAAAAGTGTAAACCAGCCAAACTGGTTATGCATATGGTCATGCTCTGACCATAAATGCTGATGATCAGCTCAGTATATATTTTACTTTTATACATTTATGCTAGTCTCCAGCATCAGTGTTTGTATTTACCACCTAAACCAGCATCAGACTATCTCGACCCAGCTTAGACCAGCAAAAGACCAGCAGTGACCATCAAAAACCAGCTCAGACCATCAGCCAGCTTTCGTTTGACTAGGCTGTTTTTGTTTTTTTCCCAACAGGGGTCGGAGTACTGACTACTGCATTTCTGCAAAAAAAACTGCAAATCACAAGAGAAAGGTGTGTCAAGCAGCTTCCCAAACAAAATGCTAACAAAATGCTAACCAGAATCCTCGATCTTTTGTACAAATCAAGTTGCAAGTCTTGGAAAATCTTTCATCTTATTGAAATTGAGCAAATTCTAAACATTTTCATCCTTTAACCAAATTATTTACCCTCCCAAATTGTTGTTTGCTAGTGCTGAAAAGCACAATTCTGTAGAAAATACTGAGGGCTGAAATTAATTAGCAACAGAAGCGCAACATGTAGAGTGCAACAGTGGAATAAACTTTGATTCCTCGATCACCAACATTACAAGAAACCAACAGTGAGGATAGCAAAAACCAGAGCCACAGCAGCCTGAAAATAGATGTAACAGAATATTAGAATATTCCTGTGACCCTAAATATGATCGTGTATGACAGAGAAGGACTTAGTAAGGAAGTAAGTCAGGAGGAAAAGGTAGTTTTTTTTGTCTTGTTTCTCAGGGTTTGGACAGAGGGTTTTGGGCCAATTGTTGGTTTGGGTCTGTGTCTAGTTTGTTTTGACCAGATGGGTTGTTTTCCACACGTGTTGTGGTGATGCATTTACACAGAGCAGAAGCCCGGTCTGCGGCCAGACTCAGCCATCCTGAGAATGTCTCCATGACCAACTTTCTCTCTCTCTCTGTCCCTCTCTCTCTCTCTCTCTCCCTGCCTGTCTTTCTCTATCTCTCTCTCTCTAGCTATGCTTCCATCCAACATCCAAGAGAACTTTAAATGCATACTGAGCAGGATTTTCCCCTTTGAAATAGCATAAACTCATCCAAAAATTGACTACTCAATCATTACTAATGGCCCATTGGTAGAGTGTGACAGTGTGTGTGTCTGCAGAGAGCCTGCTGCCTTCTGCCTGGATTTTCTCATTTCTGAACGTTCCGGACGTTTCTGGGCGTCAACTTTTTGGCAGCAGGTGTGTCCGCCTGCAACCAAAACCACTGCTGAATCGTTTTATATCTAAAAGCCACGCTGGCTGCAGTAGCCGTCTCAAACTAAAACAGAGCAACGGCAGAGCTAGTGTGTATCGTGAGCTGGCAGCTAGCTACTGGTAGCGTAGCTTCGTTGTAGTAAAAAGCCAATCTCTGAACCCATCGTCTATCGGTCTGACGACGATTCGACTCTGGGGGCGACAGCCAATATTTCGGGGTCTCCGGTGGAGCCAGCGGACATCCGGGCCAAGACTTCCTCTTCCGTGCGGCGGTCATTGTTTACAGTCCGATTAGCAACTTGAGACGCGAGAGTCGAACGTTTCTCCACACAATACACAAACATCGATACTTTTTGTAGGTGTTTTAGGTCCGGACGACATTTCGGCTAATCTCTATAAACAGATATCTGCATACGAGACGTCGTCTCTCAACTCCGACTCCATTCTCGCGAGGAAGAGGAAGTCTTGGCCCGGATGTCCACTGGCTACACCGGAAACCCCGAAATATTGGCCGTCGCCCCCAGAGTCTAATCGTCGCCAGACCGATAGACGATGGGTTCAGAGGTTGGTAAAAAGCTGATAGCTAGCCGGCACCTACCTGTCCAACAGAAAACAACCCAACTCTGCGTCGCTCTTCATCCCATCCTCTCCTTCAATACTCTCCAACAGGTGAAAGCCAACAGATTCACTCTTGTTTTGGAACGAGCCTTGTCTGCTTGTCGTTTCGCCTTGTACTTTTTTACTGGTTTTTACCATTCTGGCAACCGCAGGAAGCAGGGGTCAACTTTGAAATTTGTGTTTAAAAGCCGCAAACAGCAAAATCCTACTCAGTATGCCTTTAAGCAAACCTTTGAAATGTCTCTTTAGTTAGCGTTAGCTAGCTAACCTGAAGTAAAAAATGGATAACATTTGGACAGGAAAATATTAGTAACAGTTCTGCTTGCACTTGAGGATGAGGAGCCGATTCTGAAATGGAGGATGTAGTTAAAGTTCATGTATACGTCCCTCCAGGTGCTGCAGCAGGTTCTATGGATCGCTTTCTCGGTCCTCACTCTGTTCACCACTTTTGGTCACGTGGGCTAAAGTGTGCAGCAGCGAGTTAGATTGCAGACTCTCAATCTGGAGACCGGAGTTCGATTCCCGGCAGAGACTCTTCCACAAAGCTTCAGTGTTGCGGGGCTGTTAGTCTTGTTTTCTCTGTCTGACGTTGATGTAATTCATGTCACAGCTAAAGCTGAGACACGTTCGACTTGAAAAACCCACGGGCCGGGGGCGCCCCGGTGGCTCACTGAGTAGAGCGCGAACCACGTAAGGCTCAGTCCTTCCCGCAGTGACCCGGGTCTGAATCCGGCCTGCGGTCATTTGCTGCATGTCCTCCCCCCCTCTTCCATGCCTTCCTGTCTCTCTCTCACACTCTCTCTATCTAATAAAGCATAAAAATGCATAAAAAAAATAAATAAAAAAAAACGGGCCAAAACTGTGCACTGTGGCCACTGCATCCCATGTGATCACAGCCTCAGTTGTTTTTCCATCAGCTGTGTCAAAAAAAAAAGAAAAAAGAAAAAAGTCTTTCAAGAACTGATTAGTATTGGGCAAGTTGTTTTTTTCATGTCAGCTAATGTGGGCCTTCATGCTGCCTGCTGACAAAATCACAAAAATGCACTTGGTGATGTTCCAGTGGCCATGCAGCCTGGACAGGCGTTTCACACATGGAAGAAACAGCAGGTACGGGGTTTGGTGGTCGTTCTGCAGCCAAAATGTCTGAAAACTGTAATTTATTCGACAAGTGCATTTCCATTGCTAGTTATGGCTTTGTCACAGACAAAAAACCCCCCAAAAAAACAGTCTTACAGTTTTTTTTGCATTTGTTTCCATTCATTCTTTCTAATGCGATATGTCATAATTTCTTTCTTTCTTTCTTTCTTACTTTCTTTCTTTCTTTCTTTCTGTGTTTCTTTCGTAACCCATAACCCCCGGTGGTGTGATGAGTCTTGTTCCCCGCAACAGGTTAGTAGGTCAGTAAGAAACAATCATGTCTGTGTCCTCTCCCTCTCTCTCCATGTATGTGTGCCTCACACACACACACACACAGACACACACACACACACACACACACACACACACAGCCCTGTAGTCTGATTACAGGTGACCTAAATCCCTTGATTCATCTCTCTGAATCAGTCTGTTGATGTGCGGCTGTCACTGCTCTTCACTCTCACTCGCCACTCTCTTTCCACTCTCTTTCTCTGTTTCTCTCTCCCTCCCTCTCTCTCTCTCTCTCACTCTCTCTCTCTGTCTCTGTCTCTCTTTTGTGTTTTATAACCAGAAGGCCACAGATTTGTTCTTTGCAGCAGCCACAGCTCCTATTTAAGTGCCGCTGAGCAAGAAACCGAACCAGTGGCTCCGGGTAAAACGCATTTTAATAGTCGAACATGAAGCTTAAAGAACGCAGCAGCACTTACATTCAAGTTTTTATACTTCTGCGTTGTGGCGTAGCATGTTGTTGAAATCTCATACACTGGGCAGTGTTCAAAATCGTATCGCACCGAAACGAAACACAGAAGAGGAGGAACAGGAAGCAGACGTGACGACAGCCACCGGTAAAAACAAACACGGACGCCGCTATAGCAACGCGGCTGGAGGGACGGGATGTGCTGGAGCAGCTGGAGCTTGAAGAGTAGGAGGACGACATGATCGCCCCAGTGATCGACCAATCAGAGCGCGTGACTCAGCATAGACGTGACGCAAAGTTGAGGTTTTTTGGGCAGGTTCCAACACCTACGCAGAGACACTTTTCAACCCCCAATACACGTGTGTCAGATTATGTGCAGAGACGCTATTTTCATTTAATGCCTACCATACACTAGAAGACTTTGAAAAGACTTTGAAAAGACTTTGAAAAGACTTTGAAAAGACTAAAGTCTGACACCCTCTCACATCCAGCTCACATCTAAAGACAATGTGTCATAAGTCACTGAGTTAGAGACCATAGGATTTTGCAAAGACTGCCTACCATACTCTAGAAGACTTTGAAAAGGGCTTCCCCTACTATTCAGGGTTTTCCAATAGATTGTAAACATGGACTGACTTGTGAACACCTCTACAAAGTAAATCCCCCTCCTACACACACACACACACACACACACACACACACACGTATGTATGAGAGAAAGGGAGAGAGGGAGCACTGCAGCCAGATTTATATGATTGAAGCTAGCGATCTTCAGCTGAAACGTACGGTTAGCTCGTAGGCTAATAGCAAACATTACAGTAGCTAACGTTAGCTTGCAAGTAGCCCCGTTCGGGACAGTGGTTAGCTAGCTAGCTATAGCATATAGCATACTCACCGGGGATTTTGAGGGCTACAGCAATTTCTGTCCAATTTTTTTCCTTCGGAGAGAGCGCAACTATTGGCTGTTGACAATGTTCACGTCATTGAACTTCACTATTTGCATGAGCCAAGACTAAAGACTTCCGATAATATTAAACACGTTTGATTTTATCGGAACGTCAAAACGAGAAAAAGACTTAAGACAGCTCAGACTGAGTTTTCTGACCTTACACCAAACGATGGAGAGACGGAGCGTGCCACAACTCTCATGATTTTATTCCGACATTGGAAATTTGTCTGCAAAAGTGAAAATGCTTGAAAAGTCGTTTGGTGTAAGGTCGCCATGAGTATAAAATTTGCCAACTGCCTCAAATGTAAATTAAGGGTAGGAAATATTTGAAAAACTAACGATTCTGTCCTCCAAAAATATACAATTTTATAAGCAAATGTCTTAAAATGACTCCTAACTAAAATATTAATCCATAATGTGCTTAACTTTCATGTCAGCAGTCAATATGGGAGGGTGGGTGGCATTTGTTTTAGAAAGTGGTGGATATTATTGTGGAACGAAACTCTTCAAATGTGAATTTGGTTGTGACCCTCTAACACTATGAACCACATCCATCTATCTATCTATCTATCTATCTATCTATCTATCTATCTATCTATCTATCTATCTATCTGTCTATCTATCTGTCTATCTATCTACCTCAGCCCTGCTGCTGGCTCTATAAAGGTTTAGAATACTTTGTGTGCAGCGGTTTACCCGCTCTCCTTTAAAATAATGATAAGAAAATATGTTTTATAGATTGTTGTGACACTACAGTCAGCACTGGGCTGATGTTTCTGCCCACAGACGTCCAAACTATGTCTGCACTATGAGAGAGCCGCCGCAAGACACACACACACACACACGCACACACACACACACACACACACACACACACACACAGAAAGACATATACAGTACATATACATATACACACATAAAATGTTAAAGACAGTCATACCTAAATGCATCTAGATGTCTCTCTCTCACTCTCTCTCGCACACACACGCACACACCCACACGCACACACACACACACCTAAACACACACACCCACACACACATACACACACACCTCTGTGTCTGGGTCTGAATGGTGGCAATAAAACTCGGCTCCCAGATGTTTTTGAAATCGGAAATTTTCCAGATTCCAGGACATTATCCAGCAATTACACAGTGTGGGAATATCAGGGGAATACAGAGAGACGTCTGGACACACACACACACACACGCACACACACACACACACACACACACACACACACGTAGTCTAGGTGACAGTTGTGTGTTGTTTGTATACACATATATGCAGACACACACTAAAACATAATCTCACTCACACAAGCACATACACACATGCAAAAACACACCCTCCCTCCCTCCCTCTCTCTCTCTCTTTCTCTCTCTCTCTCACACACACACACACACACACTACGGACAGCCGATAAAACGTGACTTCCCTGCTGAGCTCGCTGTGGATCTAACCCCTTCGACCGGTCTCCTATAATATTTAAGCTAATAATTTAATACTCAGGTAATATCTGTCTCACAGCAGGCAGAGGGCAGAGAGGTTCAAGGAGAATACATCCTGAAGATTTGGCACATGTGCAATAACATACAATAAAGTACAGTAACCAGCCCCCCCCACCCCAACCCCCTCCATGTTATGTAATATCTTAACTCTGTCTCTATCTTTCTTTCTCTGTCAGTTGACTTCAAATTCAAATTCAACAGTATCTTTTTACTTTCTTTTTACTAAACCAAATTATTATTTTATGTAATTTAAACGCACAATATGTAATTTTCTGCCGCTAGGGGTCTCTCAATCAAAACAATAACAAAAGATGGAGTAATAATGATAATAATGAATTTTATTTATATAGCACACTTTAAAATACAACGAAATCTCAAGGTGCTTCACAGAAAGAGTAAAACAATCATAGTACAACGTTAAAACTGGTCAATTTACACAGAAAAAAAAACATGCGATTATAGGCATAAACCAAAATAAGGTTTATAATAAGATGAATAAAATTAGCGACAAGTTTAAAAGGGAGGGACAGATGAGCCGGGACCCTAGGGGAAAGCAGAGAGGAACAGGTGAGTCTTAAGATTTGATTTAAAAACAGCGAGTGAGTCGTGGGAGTAGCGTGGGATCATGGGAGTTGTAGTCTTCATTGACAGACAGGTGCTCTGCAGTCAGCTTCTCCCGGTCAGAATTCCTTCAGTGTTTCATCGTTCAGGAGGGTTTTTTTTTTCCTCCTCTCCAAAACAAACGGACCCGGTGATTAAAACCGGTAAAAAACACTGAATAAAGCAGTTTCACGTTAAAAAAATCTGTGTTTCTCTGACGCTGTTCGGCGGACAGAGGACGTCCAAGAACGACCAAGATCTAAAAAGTGTATCGTAAAAATGTGGCTTAAAACTGGATAAAAAAAATAAATTTAGTAGTAGAGGGGGTAAAAGGGGATCTTACCTTGATTAAAATTAAGGGTTTCTCTAGGTTTGAAAATTGTTGGAAACATTCGGGATAATGTAAGTACACAACTCAACAAAATATATAACATAGGTCTAGTCGTTTTTTAGATATTTTAATGCGGAAAAGTTACATATCGGGCCTTTAATTATTAAACCAAACAGTATTCTGTACTCAACGTTTTGGAGTCGGTGTTGTCAGTATGGGTGGATTACTGGCCTGCATGTGTTTACCTGACATGCTGCTTTCACTCCAGCTGTCACCAGACCAGACCTGCAGGTATAATTTTACACTCAACTGACATATGGTAAAGTGAAACCGCCCATTCACCGCTGTCCTGTCTTCTCTTATTCATGTAGTTACAGTCTGGCGGCGGATCGCTTTACTCAGCACTTTCTCCTCTCTCCTGCCCCCCCCCCCCCCGCCCCCCCACCCCCCCATCATGTCCCGCCCCACTCTGTCAGGCTGTGATAAAGGATAGCTGGTAACTTCAGTCCTTAGTTGACAACATGATCACTTTTACAGACCGGAGCCTCTGATTCTTACAGATGCTGAATGATCTTTGGACCAAAATGACTCAACTGAATTTGGATGAACTGAATTTCACAGCAGAGACACAGGAGAGTATTTGCAGAAGGTGTGTGTGTGTGTGTGTGTGTTTGTGTGTGAGTGTGTTGGCGGAGGTGGGAAAGCTAAACATACAAAGTTTGCTGATCGCCGAGAGGGTGCGATCACACCTACAGACGGGTTTTCTTTGGTCTGAACCAGAGAGGAAAACTTTCAGTTTGTTGCATATTGGTATTCGGCTTGTTTAGGTTTACACTGCTGAATCACAAGTCAACCAGGGCTTGTAATTAAAAGTCACATGACTCACAAGGAGCTCGTTTATTGGACAGAGTTTTGGTGACCTGTCATCCTGCAGGTTAGAGCAGTGGTTCTCAAACCTTTTCACGTCAAGGACCCCTAAACTGACACAAATTAGATCACGGACCCCCATTTGATAAGATGTAGTCCCAGGGTCCCCCATCTGATAAGATTTTTGCTTTTAGATGTTTTATTACAGAAAGTGTATGAAACCCATGACCAAAATAGTCATACATTCTGTCATTGTGTTACTTATGGATGGAATTATAGTGAAAATAAATTATTCCTCTTTTTTGCTGGGGACCCCCTGGAACCGGACCCCGCTTTGAGAACCACTGGGTTAGAGAGTCAAAACAAATCCCAGTCTCTGTCTCTTTATCTCAGCAAGATGGACTTGTCTGTCTCTTCTTCTGTGGTGTTCATCCTACTATAAAATGAGGAAAACTCTTTCTGTCTGTCTGCATCCATTTTGCTCCTCGATGGGTTGGCCAATCAATCTGAAACTGCACATGGGCATTGAGCATTGGCATAGGCAGGGACTGATGAAGCTGATGTTTCCATTTTCCCAAATTTACGCTGTTTTGGCAAGTCTGCGTGGAGTTGTGGTGTGCGCATCCCCGGGTTTGGACTAGAACCAGTGAACACATGAAGAAATAACTCAATGTGAGCATCAGTCCAGACTTCATTCTGTTCTGCTAGGCTTTCCAAGCATGAGGAACCACACCCGTCTCCTTCTACCCATAATCCCTTGTGTTTTGGGCTTGTTTCCCTCCTGTAGTTCGTTGAATTCGTTCTCACGGACTGAGACTTACAACTTCACAGCAGAGTTTGAATAAACTGCTTCTAACTTGCTTGGTGTGAACGCGTCTTGAGTTACTCCCAGAACACCACAGTTTACTGCAGTAAACCAGAGGTGGAAAGTAACGAATTACAATTACTCTCGTTACTGTAACTGAGTAGCTTTTTTGTGTACTTGTACTTTTTTGAGTAATTTTTAAAATCAGTAATTTCACTTTTACTTAAGTATATTTTGTTCGAAGGTGAACGACGGTCAGTCACAACACTTCTGCAGACCTAAATCCAACTGAAACCCTGTCAGATTTGGTTAAAGTTGAGGGTGAACTTGAAGAAAATGAGGTGAATCCCCGGCCATATTTAAGGGACTTCTTCGACTTCAAGTGCAAAAACGGCAACAGCCTTGTTATGCTTGTGTTGAATTGACATGTTTGACTCTGTTTATGCACTATATTTTGCAAAGGTGTTCTTTAATAAAAAAAGAACCTAGTTTGAGCATTATATGTGATTTTGTACTTTTTTATTGCATGGGAGAGATGATATACCCCCCCCCACTTAAGTAAAATTTCATCAAAGTAACTGTACTTCTACTTGAGTAGATTTGTTTGTACTCTTTCCACCCCTGCAGTAAGCTAAAGCAAAGTACAAGTGCAGGGAGAAGAATAGTATTGAACAGAATAGAAGAAGGTACACCCTCCTCCCCCTTGGATACTATCCTGCTCCAAGGATGGATACTGGCACCAGCTAAGTACAACACAATGTTGTTGTTGTAACAGTAATCCATACATACTAGAGCCGACAGATAGAGCAGAAACTAGCTGAGGCCAAAGCCTATAGGCTATAATTAGAGTTTGGCAGTGTAGAGCAGTCAGTCGTAACACTAGACGTTATTGTGTTATACGTTGTGTATGTGTGTGTGTTGTAACCGCAGTGTGCGAAGTGAAATCGTATAGCTGTTTACATAAGAATGCCCATTATTATTCTGTAACTTGGCACTGTGTCTCAGTGTGTAAAGCACTGTGGCCATAGCCATCTATATTAAATTTTATACAATGAGTAGTTTCAGCCAAGCAACATGATAAGAGTGGAAGAGGAGCTCCAGCTGCTGATAATTCCCATCAAACACGTCTTGTAAAAATGAATTGACTGTTATGCCAACTCCTGTGTTTACCAGGAGGCTAGTTAGGTGTAATTCTGTTCTCATGAATGTGTACTACTTTCAAGAATACTTTAAAGACAGTACACACATGCATTGGTAACTGTTGTGGAGGTCGTAGTTTACTGTGACTATAGGTATGACGGTGAAGCAGCGAGGGAAAAGGTGCAGTCGGGTAAAGAATTATCTACAAATCTGTCCCTGTAACTTCAGATCAGCATGATGGACTTGTCTGTCTCTTCTTCTGTGGTGTTCATACCAGTTAAGAACACATGAAGAAAAAGCTGAATACGAGCATCTGAGTCCAGACTTAATTTTCTTCTGCTAGGCTTTCCAAGCATCTGTCGCCTTCTACCCATAATCCCTTGCATTTTGGGGTGGTTTCCTGTAGTTAGTTCAGATTTTGTTCTCTCTCCTAACGAACCGCATCACAGTTCTCTCGTTAGAGGACTGAGTTCAAATGGCCTTGTTCTCACCTGGACCAATGAACTGAATATATTTATTTGGCTTTCGGCTGCATTCACACCAAACACACTTGGTGTGAATGCAGCCTAAATTATCCTGGTTTCTACTACAGGGCCAAACATAGTTAACCGAGGCATAAAGGGGGGATTTGTTGTGTGTGGATAAATGCATGAAGTATTATCTATTCAACGTTGAGGTCAAGTTGAGCTGTTGAGCTGGTTGGCAGGTCGAGAGCCTGCCGGTGCCTGGTGATTACAACTGTCGAGTTGAAGTGCGTGAGGTGAAACTGAAGAGTGCATTTCCCAAACACTAGATACAGTTTATTACCATTATTACCTGAGGTTATGTCAGGATCCAGCCTGTTAAAGTGTCATCATTTTGTCAACCAAGCACTCGGGTTTCACACGTTCCTCTAAAAAATCGATATCATTTTTGCTATGAATCTGGAATTTGACATTTCAACATTTAGCTATGAATGTAATGGGATGAATTGAATGGAGTGAAAGACTAGGTGTCTCTTTTTTCACATGGCGGATATCTCATTTCAGAAAGAATCTCTTGAATCTCAGTATCGAATAACTGGATTGTGCTTTAAGGCTTGTGCTCTACATACTGAGCCAGCCGGTCCTGGTATGCTCCCGTCTGACACCTCTGCGGTGAACAGAGGATATCTCATTTGGGAACGAAACTCTTCACATGTAGGGCTGTTTGTATAAGCTCCGATCTGAATGGACTTAATTCTTCAAACCCTGGAGCATTTGTCCACACTGCCTTTCCCAGATGTATTAGTAGCCTGCTGCTATTCATGCTAGCACTGTTTCACTGCTACTGTAACCTGAAACCGATTTCAAAACTCAATCTGTCATCCTTTTCCTTTCATTGACTCAAATCAGCAGACTGGCTGTGAATATCTGGGTTAGGGAAGTTAATGAGTATCGCAATCCGATTCCCTCGACTTGCTGCCGAGGCGCCCTTAAGCCTGATACTGGCCTGGTGCTCCACCTCCAGCTCAGTACATTTTACCTGGATAAATAAAGTTTAAAGAGCATCACTTTTTTTGAGCTGTTCACAGGTTACATAATGGCTTCTCTACAGTGAATAGTATTAATCCTTCACTTTTCCAATTCAGCTTTTTAGCTAGCTAAGCACAGTATCTGGTCAGCTAACCATCACTGTCTTGTTAAAAACACATCTGATTTGCCCACTAGCTAATGAGTAGAAGCTAACGTTAGCTAGCTAGTTGTGGTCAGTAGTCACATCTTCACATTAAAGCTGCAATAAGCAAAATTTTCTGACCATTAGTGGGCGACAGAAGCCGCAAAACACATCTGTAAATAACACACAGCAAAGCCACTGCACTACTGAGGCATACGAAGGACAAAAATTGCAAAGCACCGCGCATAAATGCTAACAGTTAAGCTAAACGTACCTACGGAAAAGTCTCACCAGTTACCAGTCTCACTTTGACAGATCTTTCTCCCGCTGAAGGTTGCATGTCCCACAATGACAAATGAAGAGGCAAGTAGCAAGTTTACTAGTTTAACAAATTTACTCGCTCGTTTCATTGAGAAAATTTCATTACGAGAAAATGTTCAGGAAAGGGAGGGGGAGAGCGCTGCTTTTAAACAGCGAGGGAGGAGACAAGCTAGTTTTTAAAAACATGAAAAGCTGCTGAATGGAGCGGGAGGAGCTTTGTTCAGGAGCGGAATTTAACAACGAGCTCTAGAAAAGAGGAGAAAACAGCAACACGGCTGCTGCTGTGTGGATATTAATTATGTCATTATGTCTCAATTAAATCTCCACATAGCACACGGATTGGTTAGAAGTTCTGGTTTAACATCAGTGTGTTTGCTGGCTAGTTAGCTAGCTAACAGTTTGTTCAGGTTAACTGAGCTGACTCTTCTCAAGCTACAACTCAGAGTGTTTTGGAGTAGAGACTAGGGCTAAAGTCAAGACAGTTTACTGTGTCACAGTAACCTACATTAGACCTTGTCAGACAGGGCGTCCTGCTGGCTCAGTGGTTTATGGTTAGAACTGTGTAACAGATCAGATCAGATCCAGCCTGGGACCTTTGCTGCATGTCATCCCCCTCTCTCTCTCCCCACTTCCCTGTCTCTCTCCACTGTACTGTGCAAGAAAGCAGAAATGCCATAAAAATAATCTTAAAAAAAATCAGACGACTATTCACATACTGGATCTACAGTCTATACCACAACAGTCTTTTTCAGTTATCTCTTTTTTTTTTTCTAATTAGACATTACACAGTCAATTCTCCTATGGACCTCCATGATGGCTCCAGCTGTGACTGATAGGAGATTGGTGTCAAAAAAGTCTCAAATGACCGGCCTTTACTTTGTCTTTACTTTGTCTTTACTGTCTTTACTGTCTTTAGTCTTTACCTGCGTTGACGTTTCTCTTGATGGATGCTGCTTTTTTGTTCAGGTCTCCTCTTTTGTATTTTTATTGTCAGTGAGACTATCCTGTTAAATAATTATTTTTTTTTTTTTTTTTTAAACGAATGGTGTAAAATAAGGACATTATGCCAGCAGGCTCTGTGGCAATGCTGCTGTAGAAAAAACACATTAACCTGACCCTGTGTGTGTGTGTGTGTGTGTGTGTGTTTGTGTGTGTGTGTGTGTGTGTGTGTGATACTTCAGTGTGAGGTGTGTGGGAAACAGCTCTTTACATAACAGTTGATCTGAATGCACATCATTATTCTGTAACTTGGTGCTGTGATGTTTGGTAATAGCAGCCGACTCTCTGTGTGTGTGTGTGTTTGTGTGTGTGTATGCGTGTGTGTCTATGAATTAATATATATGCAGATGAGTGTGTGTGTATGAGTCAGTGTGTGTGTGCATGAATGAATGCTTGAGTCTTCATATGTGTTTCCTCTGGCTCTGCAGTGTCTTGCAGCTCTGTGTGGAAAATGTAAAGCGATGCCTCTGAGGTTACATGTGTTCATGTCACAGCTTGTTTCTTGGTGCTTTGTTCACGCAGTTTTTTTTAATCCCACCTCACGGCGATGCATGTTCCTCTTCAGTGTCTAGTCTGTGTTTGTCTGTGTGGGCGAGCCAATGGTTTAACAAGTGAAGGGGAAAAAATATATATTGTTTATAAAAACCCCTACGTATACATTTTGAAAGCGAAATCTAAAGGATCCGACATTCAATATCTGTAAAAATTTAAAGGATCCAGTCTGTGAAAGCGTTGTCATTGTCATCAAGTTATCTTCTATCCTTAAAAAAAGTAGCATATTTTGTTTTAATTTTGTTTAATCATTTTGGAAGTGTTTAAAGTAATAATCCATGACATTATCATTTCAATAAATGTCAGTTCTGCTCCTCTCTCTCTCTCTCTCTCTCTAACTCAACAGTGATCCAATCTATATCCAGTTCACAAATCTTTTCCACTGTCGGTTCTAAACAGACCGGTTTCCGGTTTGTTTGGAATAAACAGAAGAAGAAGAACTGGGTAGTTAGCATGAGCAGCGATAGCCACCATGGGTGAACAGACAGAGAGAAGAGAAACTCAAACTGCAGCAATAGAAAATCCAAGCTCCGCCCACACTGTTTGATTGACAGGTGATCTGTGGGAAGAGCAGAGCAGAAACACCACAGTGAGGCTGAGGGACAAAGATGGAGACTAAATTAAAAAAAACAACAACTTGGATCTCTTGGATTAGGGTTCCCACAACTTTTCACTTCCACTTTTCCCATGACCCCTTTTCAAATTTCCATGAGCAAATTTTAACAAGACTGAATTAAAAAGTAATCATCAACTATAAGCATTAGTTCGTTTTTCCACTTTAAAATAATGGATTATAATATTATTTCAACTCTAGCAACAAAAAACAGGCAGCAACCAACAATATTTTCCTCCAACAGGAAGCCAAATTAACTAAAATTTCAAGATTTTTCCAAAACTTTTTTTAAAATAATTTTTCAGAACTTCTCCTGGCCTGGAAATTACTATTTTTAAAATTCCATGACTTTTCCAGGTTTTCCAGGAGTGTGGAGCGCTGCTTTAAGTCTGGTGTTGGGAGGAGTGTTTTGTTCGAGGGCATCCTGGGTAACTGTGGCATCGCATTGTTGTGTGTGTGTGTGTGTGTGTGTGTGTGTGTGTGTGTCCCCTAGTGCTTTATGTGAGCGTGTTGCTATCAGGAACTGCTGTGAGGGTCAACTCAGTTCACATTACACTTGTTCTCAGTGTCCTCAAAGTGTCTGTCAGAGAGAGAGAGAGAGAGAGAGAGGGAGAGAGAGAGAAAAGAAAAAGAAAGAGAGATAAAGAGAAACAGGCAGAAAGAAAGTGACAGAAACAGGAAAAATGAGGAAAGAGAAAAAGAAAAATAGAGAGAAAGACAGTGATGGAGAAGATAAAGTGCAGCAATAAATAGAGATAGAAAGAGAAAGACAGAGAGAGAAAGGTATGGAACCAAAGAGAGAGAACACACACACACACACAAACGCACACACACACATTCCTGCCCTTGCCAGTCTCTGTAGGGTGCTGTCTCAGCTCCCTGCTGTGACTGGTAGGGATCAGTTACGTGGATGTGTGTGTGTGCGTGTGTGTGTGTGTGTGTGTGTGTGGGTGTGGGGGTGTGTGTGTGTATGTGCATGCCTATGCTTAAACAACAATTGTGAAATCATCAGATTTTGTCTCCACCACCTATTGACTCAGCAGACAGGAAGACGGGGTGATTTATAGTGGCATACAAACACACACACACACACACACACACACACACACACACACATTACAAGCTAACGCAATAGGCACAATTATTTATTAACTTTATTTAACCAGATCAGTCAGATGAGAGCAGCTTCTCGTTTACAATGACGAAGAAGAAGAAGAAAAAGAAGGAGGAGCTACAAGTGACGAAAAGTGACTAAAAAAGTGACTAAAAAAAAAAGTACAAAATTCAAATACAGCATAAATCCATACAGATATAGATTATAAAGAGTTTGTGAACACATTGGTTGAGTCTCTCTCTCTCTCTGCCTCTCGTCTCCTCGCTCTCTGTGTTTGTTCTTCGGAGAGAGAGAGGAAGAGGAAGATCAGATTTCCGGATCGATCTGGGAAACTCTCTTCGGCTCCAACACCAATATTTGGAGTGTGTTGGAGAAGAGACGGCTTCACGGTTTCTGAGCTTTCTTTTCTCCGCCCGGCTGTAGGGGAAAAAATAAACTTCACCCTTGTGGGTCAAAATTGAATGAGCAAAGGTTCAAGAGTCTTGTGTGGATTCTTTATTCAGACGGGCCTGGTTCAGTTCAGTGTTCCAGACAAGCAACAAAGAAGTGACAAAGAAAGGAGTGGAGACGGTTTTATAGACCTGAGTAAACAACAACATAAATCTCGGCATAAAGCCAAACCCACAGTTCAGATGTCTTGACTCAAAGCCAAAAACCTCACCTAATATGGGACACACAGAAACACACGTATAATAATAATAATAATGATCATAAACTTTATTTGTATAGCACCTTTCATACAAGAAATGCAGCTCAAAGTGCTTTACAACAAAGAGATTACACACATGAAAATAGACATAGAATGAGCATAACATAAGATGGAAAATAAAACCCACTGGATAATAATAAAAATAAAGTTAAGAAATGGAGTACATAGTGAAATACAACATTTTAAAAGAAGTGCAGCAGTGCATAAGTGCAAAAAAAATAAAAAAAAGTTTCAGGCCTGTGTCAGGAAAGTCGTAGCTAGTTAAAGGCTAAAGTGAAGAGAAAAAGTGTTTAGCTTTCTTTTAAACATATTTAGTGAGCTGGCTTCCCTGATATCTATAGGCAGTGTGTTCCAGAGCTTTGGGGCGTAATTGACGTATGAATATCATTAACTATTATTCACCTATAAGAACACTCAAAATCATTTCATAACCATATATAACACACGTGCACGCATACATGCACTGATTACCTCACCATGGTATGTAGAGAAAAATAAGACACTCTACTCTGAGAACAAAAGAACAAAAGAAGAAGAGTGTGTTATTCATATAAAAAAACACAGTATTCATTTTATTTCTTACACCAGCCATTCCCAAACTTAAGAATGCTGCGGCCCAATTTGAAATGTGTAAATCTTCCGTGGCCCACCCGACCCTTTAATCACAACTCTGATCAACACACGCTCCTTCCTAAGATGAAGTATTTCCCTATATATTTTTTATTTCATAAACAGAACATGTGAACGTGGGCATACGGCAATGCAGTGCAAATTAATAATCCATCCACATACACGTAACAATTTGTAAAGCAACAAATGTAAGAAATTAAGTGCAAATAGTGAATTGTTAAGCCTGTATCCTGGCTGTTTGACACTGGATAATAAAACGGTACTCACTTGAGTATTTTCCACGAGTCCTTCTTTTTGTTTTCACGGATTCATTTTAATCTTCTGATGATTCGCTTATGGAGGTTGATTCTCCATTAACAGCTTTCCTTTTGCAACCTGATAGCCACTGCTCCATTTTTACTCTGACGAGATATAAGATACGTTCCTGCCGGATCAAAAATAGGTCAGATAAATGAAGGATAACATGTAATTTAAATCCCATGGCTTTGTTTTATTAGTTCTGATTACTTTTTTTTAATGCAAATATGTAATAAATATTTTATGGTAATTTCAAACTTAATTACAAAATTGAAAATTAAAAACCTTTTATTTATGTATTGTAAATGACCTGCAGTACCTTCCGTGGCCCACACTTTGGGAATCACTGTCTTACACGGTTCACACAAGAGCCGTCACACCGGGAGTCCAGGACCGGTTCAGCTCAGCACCAGGCTTTCTGTCTCACAGGCTTCCTTTTTGATTTTACCGTGTTGCCGTATGTCACGTGTTGCCCCGTTACAGCTGAACCCACTGAGAAACTGTGCGTTGATTAGCTGTTTAAAATGGGCTTAAATGAGGCTCCATAGGGTTTAAAAGTGAAAGTTTGGTAGACGTCTGTCAAGTCAAATTTTATTTATGTAGCACAATTCATACCAGGGCAGTTCAGTGCTTTACAGACAGGAAAGAGAGATTGCATACTGTACATATACACACATACAGTATATGCATGCACACAAATACACAATACACACACATATATATATATATATATATATACCTATAATTTATCACTGTCTTAAACAACGTCTTCTGGGGTAAATGACAAAAAAAAAAGCATTATCTTGGAGTTCTCTGGTGCATACTTCTGATATTTACAGATGTTTAATGCATTGTTTAAACATGTAATAATGTATTTACTGCTTGGTCTAAAACTGGACTCTACACAGCCAAAAAGATCCTGGGCTTTATGAGAGTTGAAGCAGAGACACAACACTGAAATGACGCCTGCTGCTCAGTGGGGAAGTTGAAACTGGAGTGCCAACATTACAAGCCACCAATAGTAAAGAGGTCAAGGGTCAGGGGCCAGAGGTCAGGGCCGCTGCACTCTGACAATAACAAACATTTGACCTGAGGACCTTAACCCTTCCTCAGTTGGTGATGCACAGTATGGGCAACTTTTTGAAGCAATGGACAATTTAGTCTTCAGCAGGGATTGTGTGATTGCTCCCTTCAGCAGGATGAATCACACGAGGACAGGAATCCAGCTCATGCTGTTTCAAGTCAGAGTTCATTGCATTTGTTGTTCTGCTCTTTTTGTCCCAGCGAATCACGTCAAACAGGCGTCAAGAGGGGTGTGACGGGAAAAACACCTGAATTCCAATCAGAGTGATCAGACAGACGGTGTGTTCAGGTGCTGGTGGGAAAGTCTGACATGCAGGACTTCAGAGTCGGATGCTAAACTACGTTTTTATTTGCTATTTTGTCAGAAAATCAAACCCAGAACACAAACAATAAACAAACACAGACGTCCTGCAGCTTGACAAGCTAATTTGATGAACTTCATTCAAACAAATGTTGGGTTAGTCTGGCAGACAACAAACTTGAAATACTGACACTAAACTTTATTTTTCGTCACCATTGCGTCATAAAATTCATTTTTCCCATATATCTGATAGCACCTAAATGCACAATGTGTTGCATTTCAAAAGACGTGATTGGAGTCGAATTTCAAGCCATGTGTTCTGCTGACTATGACAAATCCAATGCCTAAAACACAGATTTGAGCTGCGTGTCTGAACTCAGCCTGTTTGGCCCTGACTCAGTGTTTGGTTACTAAAGATCTGGCCCAGCAGCTGCAACCTGAGGCTCATGAAGCTTTTTGGCCAGGAACCCAGAGAGGAAAAGCGTCTCTAACGCTGGTTAAACATTCTGGGGCTTCAGAGCGGTGAGCTTCATCCCTGGGCCGACTTCGCACCTGGCTCACCATGTTTACTGTATTTTTCCACACTATTTCAGACTGTTTTGCTCTTTTTTATTTTTTATTTTCCTTCTTTATTTAGCCAGGAAGGTCCCATTGAGATGCAGTATCTCTCCTTCCAGTGAGTCCTGGTCAAGATGATGGCAAAAGCTAAAAGGTTCACATAAAACAAATAGATGAGAAAAAAGTATAAGCATAAAAAAAGCACTCTTATCCAGAGTGACTTGCAATGAGTGCAACAGTAGGATCAGCTTAAATTCCTAGGTCATCAACATTACAAGGAACCAATATGAAGGGTCAGAGGTCACAGTGTCCTGTTGATATTCTTGCTCTCTTACAATGAATGAAAGAGAGAAATGGAAGAAGAAGAAGAAGTAAGATAATAGGTAAGGAGAGAGGAAGAAAGGATGTTTTTTTGTTTTTTAATTTGTGAGAACTGCTACTTTGCTGACAATGCATGTAGAGGTGCATATGTTTTATCATGCTTTTATCTTGTTTCTTATGTGTCCTTGTCCTTTTTTTGCACTTTGATGACAATGTTTTCTCTTATGTGTCCTTACTCTGTTTTTCCCTGTCTCTCGTGTGTTTTTTTGCCTGAATGACGTGAGGCTCGTGATAAAAAATTCCAATGCATTTTTATGTAATATAAAAATATAATATAATTGAAACTTGAATCTCATTATCGGCAAATAACGGTTAACACCCAGTCAACATGCACATAAACAGAAGTCTGCTAGGCTGTTTTCCTCCAGAAATCCCCCTTTTCATGCAGTGGAATTCCCATCCACAACAGATAAAGTAAGAGTCGACGAATATACACACCACAGTCTCATCAGTTCTCTTTAAGATGAATGGATAATGAGATATATAAAATATATATATATGTATTGAATTCCTGAAACTATCAACTGTCTGACTGGGACGTCTCTTCGACTGCAGGAACAATAGTTGGAGGAGGATTCAGTTCCAGTTTGCAGCGTTTTGCGCTCAATTTACACAACACATGTTCCCCCAGGCTGGGTGTCTGATAAATGGATCTTAAAAAGAATATAGTGCTACAAAATAATGGGACAAAGACGATCTTAATTTGCTTTTGGGAATAACCCCGATCCGTGATAGTACAGTGAAAAGCCTTATTGTCAGTGAAAGGGCTTTAAACACAGAAACTCTACACTGGGAGGGAAGCTGCTGTTAATTCCTGTGTGTTTTCACCAGCAGCCTGAGGTCGCCGGGTCTGACACCCTGTCAGCGTCTGGATGACAGGCTCCTCTGCTGTTGGTCTCCAACATTTACACTGATTGCCTCCCATCAGAGCCGCCTGCCTTAATAACTGAAATCAGCAAGAGACCCGTCAGTTCTCAGTGCTTCTGGGACAGAACTTCTCCTCGAGCTGCATGCTGTTTTAAAGTTGCTGCTGCCCCCCATGGTGTATTTTGGTGGAAGGAGATAAGATGAGATAAACTTCATTGTCCCTGCAGGGAAATTTGTCTTTTTTTGCAGTACCAAGGAAATTAAAAAAACAGCATAAGAAAACAACAAACAGCAGCATAGGTCAGAAACATCACACATCATGTCCCCCTTGCTCCCAAAAGATGAAGGAATAACAGGTGACCCACTCACAAGAGTTGAAGGGTGGTGATACACCAGGTGAGGCAGAGAGAATAATCTCAGCTACAGACAAGAAGGTAAAATATGGTCAAGATGGTTCCTGGAAACAAGACAGACTTAGATATGGTAAAATAACAAGACATAGATATGGTAGAAGCACCATTTATGGACAGAAAGTCAGGGGTCAAACGTTCTGGTTCCTGACAGACAGTGTTCCCCACAGGCTGCAGTCATGGTCCAGCTTAACTAGGTTTAGGCTTAGGTTGAACCTGTTTGTTGTTTTTTTTTGGTCCCAGGAAGCTTCTGCACTTGTTCCCCGCTGCTGCATTTTGCATAAGCTGGAGAGGAGAGGAGGTGCGAGGGTTTCGATCTCTATCAGTGTCGTTTAAGTCGCCCAGAGCTATGGAAGCAGCACGGGGACACACAGAGCCAACCTGCAAACATGCAAACATGCAAACACAAGCTGGCTTCAAAGGCTGTCAGAATATACTCTAGTTGTGTGTGGGAGAGAGAGAGAGAGAGAGAGAGCGAGAGAGTGTGAAAGAAAATGACAGTGAGAAAGAGAGAGAGAGGAAAAAGGGAGAGACAGACATTGATCAGGTAGAAGAGAGATAGAGAGAGAGAGAGAGAGAGAGAGCCTAGAGAGAGAAAGAGAGCCTAGAGAGAGAGAGGTATGGTATCAGTTGTTTCTCAAAGGGCCAACCAGCTGTCATGACACCTTCTCATATTCCACACAGACTGTCATATTATATCACACACACACACACACACACGCACACACACACACACACACACATACACACACACACACAGTTATATGAGTGGGCTACAGTAATGAGGCTGCATCTTCAAGGCTGGTGCTTAGAGAGCTGAGTCAGATTTCCTTTTTACTGGCAGTGAGAGTCAGTCCTGTATGTAGCGTTTGTCATATATGTAACTTATATATATATATATATATAAATATATATATATAACTTCAGCCAACCTACTGCCATGTTTTTAGGAATCAGTTTTTGCTCGTTTGACATAGAAACAATTGGAAAAACGCTGCCTTTGTTAAGAGTCACTTATAATAATTAATAATAATACCTAGAAAGCAATGTCCTGGAGAAAATGTTTGGGCTAGCTGTATACCGGATAAGACACAGTAGTTGTTACTTGATGGTTTCTAGGGCATAATAAAGTGGTTGCTAGGTGATTACTAGTGGTTGCTACGGTGTTACTAGGTGGTTGCTAGGGTGACTGTAGGTGGCTGCTAGGTTTTTACTAGGTGGTTGCTAGGGTGTTAGTAATTGTTTACTAGGTGATAAGAAGTCCTTGCTAGGGTCTTATAGTGAGAGGTTGCATGTGTGTGTGTGTGTGTGTGTGTGTGTGTGTGTGTGTGCATGTGTGCTTTTGCGTGGGCTAATGAACTTTTTAAATTTATACAGCACTTTTAACACAAGTTTCCAAAGTGCTTTACAGAAACAAAACAAATAATCACATCAGGCATGTGAGGCATCAAAACAATAATAAATGGATTGAGAATAAAAAGAAACACAATTTAAAAGGAGCACAGCAAAAACAAGGCTGACGATGGAAAGGCAATAAAATCTTAAAGGCTGTTATCAACAAGTATGTTGTCAAGAGAGATTTAAAAGATAAAGCAACACATAATGTGATCAAAGAAATAAAACAATACAAATGGAATGAAAACAAAAAGAAATGACACAATTTAAAAGAACAAAGCACAAATTTTACTCTAGATCCCACTGCAATATTCCCTACACCTGTTATATATTCCTGCTTTATTATATTATTATTTCTCTACCACTGACTCCAACAGTTTCCCACCAGTGCAGTTAGTCAGACTCCATCAGAGAACTGTGTGCAGACTGTAGAGATAAGTTTCTCAAATTTCTAGTTTTAGTTTTCTATGTACTAGTTATACTACTTGTGTATGTCTTCTTCCTATATTACCTCGTTAAGAGACCTTTTCCCTAACTTCCACTTCAAATTTTAATTCTGCTTGTTTTATTTTTTTAAGGTTTGTGTTGTCTCTATGTTTAATGTGAACTAGAGGAGTGATCCACCAAGGCAAATTCCCAGTATGTAGAACTTACTTGGCCAATAAAACAAATTCTGAAAAGTATGTGAATTTCTAAATCTCTTCTGTCTCTTTTTTTGTGTTTAGGGCTTCTGACTAGCTATACAGTCTCCTGAGCTGACTTTATGATAAGACAGAGTTATAGCTGAGTTTGTACTGAACAAGAGAATTTGCAGGTCCATATTCTCCACTTCCCAGTGTTTTATTTTGTGTCTTGAGGTCCATTCAAAGCTGTGTGTGTGGTGTCATGTACCAAAAACACTCTCAATCCATTTTTACATGTTCATTTTCCAGCATCTCTCTGAGCCTTACAGGCTGTTTCTGTCGCCGTGTCTTTAAGGCTCATTAATATTAACGACCCCTCTGTTCCGATTGGCTAACCGTTTCGAGAGTGAAACCTGAGACACCGCGGCCCGGCAGCTACAGGTAGGGAAAACTCTCCGGTAATAAACAATGACAACCGCTCAACCGCTTTGAAAAAAACACTTTGTTAGTCTATTATTTCTTACAGAAATGATAATGAGCGAACCTTTGTGACGCCACAAAGTTACGGAAGTCCAAACGGCTCGTTTAGAGGCTCGCTTTTCTAATATGGATTGTGTGGATTTAGTTGGCGACCGTGCGTTTTGATACTTTCACCATGTTTAGATAGACCATCCAACTCCTTTATCATCACAGAGGAGAGGGGAGTCCTGCTTTACACCATATGGGAGCTTTAAAGTGCCAATTTCAATGTAGACCAAAATCACACAAACAAACTTTGACCCCAGCGGGTTAAAACTGCTAGACTTTGATCTTTAACATGTGATTTGTGATCTAGACAGTTTGAGAGAAAGCAGTACTGATATCTGTCTGGTTTTAGAGCTTTACAGACTTGTCAAAGTAACTAATAACCTTCTTTAAACAGCAGATACAGGAGGATTGTTCAAATTTTTAATACTTTCCGACCTCAGTGTGGCTTTTGATACTGCAGATCAACCGGTTTTAATTGAACGCCGCAAGCTCTGTGTGGGTATCATCTACCTTTCTAACAGGACTGATTAGTGCTTGGGGCATGAGACTGATCCCTACTGATAAATACCCACCTTATGATGATAAAATTATGCTTTACTGTATTCATCTCCAAAGGGAAACTGGAGCATCAGGAACAAGAGTGTACTGAAATATTCTGATATATACCCACGTATGGTGTGGTGCCAAGGGTGGGAGTAACTAATTACATTTACTGCAGTTACTCTAATTGAGTAGCTTTTTTGTGTACTTAACTAAAATGACTGACTTACTCAGTCAGTAATTTTACTTTTACGTAAGTATTTTACTTAAGTACGTTTTAGTCAATGAGTTGAATACAAATCGAATGAAAATATATTATTAATAATAGTTCTCACTGGCTGTCCTCAATAATTCTCTGTTTTTTTTTATATTATTATATAACTAAAATAATAGCAAATCAGACTTGTACTTTAAATCACATCCATTATAGAGGACAGATGTTGTGGCTCTCTATAAGTAACAGAAACTGGACCAACATAAAGTGGCAATTGTGGAGTGATTGATAGTGAACGGTCAGTCAGCAGAGAAGAGAAATCTGGTTTTATTTTGTTTTTTAATTTATAAAATTTTCCAGTTAAAATAATCCAGTTTGAACTCTGTCCTCTCTCCTTTCAGAATCACATGGAAAAGTTCACAGCTGACAACATTCTCTTTTCTAAAGAGGAACTCAGGAACTTTTACTCTGAGGACATTTTAAATCAGACACTTTTTACTTTTACTGCAGTAAATTTTTACACCAGTACTTTTAATTCTACTTAAGTAAAATATGAGCAGAGTAACAGTACTTCTACTTAAGTAGGATGTGTTAGCACTCTTTCCACTCGTGCAGTACTTATGGTAAATACATACAGTATATATTCACTCATATATACTCAAAGGAAATAGGGATATATACCCTTATAAGATGAGGGAATAGAGTCGACCCCCACCGCCTCCATCTCACGATTGTCACATGATCCAAAGTCCTCCATCACATGACAACTAAAGGAAGTATGTGTATTCTCTGTGGGGTTAAAGGGCAGATTGCATGTTAAAGTCAGAACCTATTAGCTTTAGGATAATTCTCTGCTTCTATTCTCAGGCTGTCACAGGCTTAACCTCTTGGTGTTGGGGGTCAAAGACAATTAATTGTTGACATTTACAACTGGGAATGTGCTTCAGTTTGGATCTCAGTGTGTTGATGATACATGTATTGGATAGTGTGTATATGATGCAATTTGTGCACTTCTCTCTTGCAAATGCACAAATTGTAGTTGTAGGTCGGTGAGACAGAAAAAGTGTGTGTGTGTGTCTCTTTGTCGCATATCACCATCATAAAAATGTCACAGATCTATACTTTAATATGTATTCCGTACTTTCCAGTGTTTAAATATCAAGACAACACCATTAAAACCAGTCGAGTCAGCTCTCTCCTTCATTGTTTTAGGTTCAGCCGTGATCCTTTCATAACTTCTGCCCTGGATCCACAAAATATCTCTGCATCTTCCTACCAATGATGATGCCGACTCATGATGAATCCACACAGATTCATATCAGCGGTAATGCCGAGGCAAGCACTGTTTTCATCTCAGTGCAATCCAGCATTTGAATAACATCAAAAGAGAGGTGGACTGATAAGATGACATTGAAGATAAGTCGTGACTCAGCACTCCAAGTGACGCAAGCTTTTTTAGGGCATACAGTGCTCAAAGCCAAAACTAGTGAGGGCTGTTGATGATTGGAGGAAGATTACTGGTGGATTTCCCAGGTTTCCCGTGGCCGCAGAAGGTCGACCCCGCAGTTTGTGAGCGGCGCTGCAGCCGCTGAGGATCTGCAGCAGCTTGGTGACGCGCTTTAAAGTCTTGTGATCCTCCGGCCCGCTGCTGCAAATCTTCAGTGGAACGCCGTGATGACAGGTGGCGGCATGTGTTCAACAGAGAGAGAGAGAGAGAGAGAGAGAGAGAGAGAGAGAGAGAGAGAGAGAGACGAGTAGAAATCTGCAGGCTGATACACTGTGATGTTGTTTAAAGCTGCAATGTGCAACTTTTTCCACATTCAAATAATACATCAATAGGACATATTCAACATGATCAGTCTGTCTGTGAGCCTGTGTGTTCAGGCCTAAATCTCCCTCTTTGCCTGAAATTTGTCTTTTCAGTGACATAGGAACCAACAGAGAGGTTTGTTCCTGTGTTCCAAGATGGCGGCTGATCTCTGTACAGCATCACCACACACACTGTGAGGTTTCTCACAATGTTGGTGGCCAGGGCTACAATGAATTGTTTGTGTTTGTGAACATGGTTTAGAGCAAGTAAGTACTGAAAGGCTCGGTCATCTGAGAATATAATTACTGAGATGTCGTTCCTGTAAATATGACCTATTAGGAAACATGGAGGTTTGTTCCTATGTTCCAAGACGGCTGTTTATAAGTCGTATAGACCTATTTTTCCTTTCTTTCTTAATGTAATTTTACAATTCAAATTCAAAATCAAATTCAAAACAACTTTATTAATCCCACTAAGTTACGAGCAGCTTGTTGTACACAGAAAAACACAGTAACATCCAACAACATACAAACAAACAATACACCAAGGAGGTAAAATGTGGAATAAAATCTATAAATAATGTTGATAAATAAACGATAAGATAGAAATAAAACCTACAAGACAAATTATGTACTTTTTGTGTTTTATGTGAAGCAATTTGCCTTATTCAGATTCAGATTCCTTTATTGTCATTGCACAGAGTACAACAAAATTGAGTGTCAAACCTGACGGTGCATTCACACATAACAAACAGCAATTAAAAATAGAATAGTTCAAGCTAAACTAATTAATTAAGAGTGCTAAATATAAATAAAATATAAAATGTAAATATTTCTGTAACCTATAAAACAATAAGATATAAAACAATACAATACAGTATTTTGTTATTAGCAGCTATAATATTGCTGAAATATATGTGAGAAATGTGCTGTATGAATATAGTTAGCCTTGCCTTTGCCTTGTTGGGGCGTTTTGAGCGTAAACCATTTCCTAGCGGCCACAGAGCGGCAAGTCAAAGCAACAACAACAATGGAGGAAAGTAGCAAGAAACAAAAGTACAGAGAAGCTAAACTTGCGGCAGATTAAAAGCCGTTCTCAAACACGGTGAACGTTGCTTTTCCAAAACGAAACGGCTGAGAAGAGACACAGAGCTGCTAGTTTAGCCTACTGCTACACAGGCAGGATGCTAGCTAGTTTGCTATGTTTTCTGCGTAGTAAGCTAGTGCTGCTAAATTAGCCCACAGAGTTCAAGAGACAGCTCAAGCGTTGGTCTGTGAACTTGACCAACTGACAGGAAGGAGTTGGAGACAGCTTTAATAAAAACATCTCACTCCAAAACAGAGAAGGAACACAAGTAAAAACACCTTAAAAACCTACCAAGTCCCACACACACCCACAGTGCCGGCAGCCCACTTAAGCACAATCGCTTTTCATTAATTTTTAAGTTGCAATTAAATCAGTCAGATCCCCCTTCTTTCACTGTATTTACTGCCTCCTCCAGGCTGAGAGAGAAAAAAATGAGCGAGAGAGGGAGAAAGAGGAAGAAAGCAGGTGTAGAAATACAGAAACTGAGATAAAGAGAGGAGAAAGGGGAAGAGAGATGCAGACGAAGGTGGAGACAGTTTCAGGTTTAGTTTATTTGCACAGACGAACGAACGATAAGAAGTGGAAAAAAGACGAGAGAAGGGATACACACTGTGCAGGCGAGACAAAGCAACTTCAACTTCAAAGGCTTCTAGAAACATCTCATCCAAACAGGAACAAGTGCAAATCTGCGTGGTGGCACACGGCTTTGATGAGTAATCGATGTTGCAGAAAGATAGTGATCCGTGACGGTAACCATAGAGCCAGTGTAGCAAGATAGTGATCCGTCGTCATCCAGCAAGTATCAGCAGCAGTTAGGTCAATCAAACAAATAGAAACACAGATGAATTGGGCAAACAGAAATCAAACAACAACATGACTCAACACAGAGGAGAAAAAACCCTGCATAAGTGCAAATTAAATTACACCAGATGCAGAAGTGAGAGTGTTGCCGTGTGTGTGTGTGTGTGTGTGTGTGTGTGTGTGTGTGTGTTGGTTCAGAGAGAGAGAGAGCAGTGTGTTGTGTTACAGTAGAGGCACAGAGGGACTGTGCTGGTATGTGTGTGGCGGTGGAGTATCAGTAACAGAGTAATGAGCCATGTGTTATTCAGCTAATGACTTCAAGGACAGACAGACAGATTTATGTCTGTGAAGCGAAGCAAAGCCAACACTGACATGGAGGCTCTGCAGGGGGGGGCAAGGCACTGACACCGCCAGGGTTTGGGGTTCCCACTCCCACCGGGGGCCGGCCTTACTGAAAACGTACGCGCTCATGGTCTACTGTACCACGGATAACTGGCCAAAACTAAGACATTGTGGCGTCATGTCCAGATATTTCCAGCAGCTACGATGGAGTTTTAATATCAGAAAATGTTTCAGGATCTAAAACATGAGCGGTAAACGTCAGGTTTTGGTGTCAGTTAGGGCTGGTTCCCAAATTTTGGCATCGACTCTGATTCCAAAATGAAGTTTTGGGAATCGGAAAAATCTTCATTCTCGATTCCAAAACCTAAAACCTATGGGATGCAAGCAGAACTTGTAAAATAAACAGTGCAATTGTAGCAGAATATAATGTGATTCCACTTGTCATTACTGTTATGGCTAGGAATGTCACTGAATCCACTGGGACCCTCTGTCTGACCCTTGTGTGACAAGCCCCCCCTCTTAGACCCCTGCAGACTTGGGGAGTAAGCCCCCTACAATCTTCCCCAGTCTGCTGTCCCTGTGGTATGTTGACATTTTTGCAAGCACCCCTACATTTCTTTTATATATTCTTATTTTTGTGTATAACTTTATTTTAGTTGTGAAACGTACTTACCAAGCTGTTGTTCATCACTTTGTTGACTGTTGTGGTAATCCAACATGTTTTGTGACTGTTATTATGATGTAATTAACTTCGGCTAGCTTGGTATCTCGTAGCTAACTGTAGCCATGTTAGCGATCTCTTTAGCTAGCTGATGGCTTGCTGCTGGCTGATTTGTTTTCCTTTTTTTTTTGTTTTAGTCCGTTGGTGCTTGGCTGTGATACTGTGTGGCTGCGAGGGCCCTTATTTTCACTGTAATCGCCAGGTAAAAGATACGATTTGGACGTCTAACACAACGCAGACTTTCTCTAAACTAAAAAAAACGCCACACTATGATAAAAGAGCAAGGGCTTCTTTCTAGAGCGGCCATTGTGCACCGACGTTCACCAATCATACAGGGAGAAATCCATCGTAGAAGAGGAGAGAGACCAATTTCTCCACCCACAGGAGCAGGAGAGAGACCAGAATGCACTGCAGCAGAGAGACAAGGTTGGGTTTTGAGTAAGAGACGTGACTCTTGCCTTTTCTCTATTGTAAAAACTCTCGCTCCGTTATCTCTGCCGCTCTCTCCACCTACAGTACATGTATCACCCTCAGCTGAATGCAAGAAGTTCAGGCCCGTTCTCTGGGGGTTGTCGAAAGGCATTCTGGGAAATGTAGGAAACCACTAACTGCAGTAGAAGTAGACGAGGCAGGTTGAGGGAAAGTGGGTTCACCAAAATAACAACACTTCATCACAAAATAACATCACAGACTGATGGTATCTAACAGGGGAACAGTATCCGAGGGTGGAAAATGACCATGTGCTAGTATGTGCTTATGTTACTACGTGAATTTTCGACATTTCGATATATATCCGATTTCATCAGCATAACATAACATCCACCATTTTGTGGACACTTTTATCCAAAGCACCATTCATTTGTAGGATGGATAGTCCCAATGGGGAATCGAACAGAACCACCAAGACAAACTCCTGCATTATACTTAAATAATAATACATGACATTTATATAGCGCTTTTCTCGGTGCTCAAAGACGCTTTACAAACACAGGATAAAACAATTTTAATAGAGATATATATAAAAGATAGAAATAGATGAGAAAAGGAAGTATATATAGGGAGGAACGGGGGAGAGAGGAAGATTAGAGGTCAGAACACGATGGTCCTGTTTCTGTTCCACGCCTCTCTCCACTTTACTCTGTCTTATAAAGCAAAATGCCAGAAGCAATAATCTAAAGAACGGCATACTGAGAGCGAGACTACTAAACTACAACCAGCTCAATTCCCTTACAACGGCCTCGCTTCGGCTGTATGTCATTTTTTATTGTATCTTTCTGACTTTAGTGCGCCACGTGGGAAATTCCACAGACTCGCAGAGAGCCGTAAAAACCACACCGATAAAAGCGACACCGACGCATGGAGCAGGCGCCGTTCTCCTCATAGGGAGATCTGCAGTAATATGTATAGCCTGATCATGACACCGAAGACACGTGAGAGATTATTTTATGGCGTGTCTTTAGCTTTATTAGATGCAGTGGTTTTACAGCGGAGGGAGCGGCAAGGTCAGAGTGCAGTGAGCGGTGGGGAGATAACATGCCAGAAAACCTGTGAGCCGGGTTCAAAACACATGGCATTTTGAGCACATGCTGTACTGGCCTGCAAAGGGGAAAAGGTGTTGTTTGAAATATTTGTTTTTTTTTTTTATTTGGCAGCGTTGTCAGAGGAGGAGAAGAGGATGAAGAATAACAAACAAATCACTTTTCAAAGATCTTCTGACAAGTCATTTGGTGGGACGGTAAAAAAATGTAAAATGAAACAACTTTAAAGCCATTTTTCTTTGTTGGACTCTTCGACACTTAAAGCTGCTGTACTCGGAACAGTAAATGCATGCCGATTACACATTTTACACTTGGAAGAGGTACATATGTGCAAATATGTGTTGAAGAGCTTGAGAAGAGAATTATTTACAAATGCTCTTTACCTTTTCTTTCTTTCTATCTTTCTTTCTTTTTTTAATGTCATTGTAACAGACAAATTATGTAGCTGTAAGCATACCTGTCAACGCTGGGCTTTGAAAATAAGGGAGATTTTCCGGGACCCCCACCCGACCATAATGTGTACATTATGAAAGGGGTTTCATCTCTCGGTTCCAGAGATCTAATGACCAGGTGCCTTTACTGCCTGCCCTGCTGTAATCTCAGAGCAAAAAGGATTGGGTTAACTAGTTCCACAAATGGATGTTTCCCAACATACTTCTGGTCAGGAATGGGAAAATAGTCTCCCAAGTTAAATAGTCTATGGATCTAACCAAAACAAACTTGATTGGGCCAATTAGGATTCCGTATAACTGTAATAATAAAAAAAGGGAAATACGGGAGAAACCCAGGAAAAACGGGAGAGTTGACAGGT
Source organism: Centroberyx affinis (assembly GCF_046629955.1). Lineage (NCBI taxonomy): Eukaryota > Metazoa > Chordata > Actinopteri > Beryciformes > Berycidae > Centroberyx > Centroberyx affinis. Next base: position 76,312 of record NW_027282415.1, on the reverse strand, counting down.
CTGAGCTATAAGGCTATAAGACTCATGCTTGTTCTGGGGGCAGATTCATTTACAGGAGGCTATAGTCTACTGTGCTTGGGGCAGATAGGACAAGACTGCCTACACACCGGGGGGGGGGGGGGGAGCAAGGTGAAGGTGAACAAGATAAATAAGCCCAGAGGTGGGATGTAACAAAGTAAAAATACTTCATTACTGTACTTAAGTAGGATTAGTATCTGTACTTTACTCAAGTTTTTCTTTCACTGAAAACTTTGTACTTTTACTCACTACATTTCAAAAGAAAAATCTGTACTTTCTACTCACTACATTTTCAAAACAGACTCATTACTCTATTTTGTGCATCAGACAGCTTCCATCAAAAGCCAAATGAGATTGGCTGCTTCAGCAAAGCGACACCACAAAGGAAGGAAAGGGACAGAGAGAGAGAAGCAACACAAAGAAGAGAGAAGCAACAAGAGAGAGAATTAACGTTAGTGAATTCAACTGCTAGAATTAATGTTAGTGATTTGAGCAGCAGACTCTTTCTCATCTGGGATTCAGAGGAACGCTCAACAGAAACCAGTTTAGAGAATGACTTTTACTTTTATACTTAAGAACATGTACTTTTATACTTTGACTTGAGTAAAGGATTTGAAATGGTACTTCAACTTCTACCAGAGTATATTTTTAGATGAGTATTTGCACTTTTACTTGAGTAGGAAATTTGTGTACTTCTACCACCTCTGAATAAACCTAACTATGCTATGTAGCTAGCTAACGTTAGCTAGCACGCAAGCTGTGACCAAAGAATATGTAGCTGAATGCAGAGTAACTGGAGTTCTGGTCAGAGCTAGTGTGTATCGTGAGCTGGCAGCTAGCTACTGTTGTTAGCATAGCTTGTTTGTAGTAGAAAAGGTGATAACCAAGCTAACCGGCAGCTACCAGTCCAACAGAAAACAGGCCAACTCCACTCGCTCTTCATCTCCATCCTCTCCTTCAATATTCTCCAACAGGTGAAAGCCAACCTCAGATTCACTCTGGAACAAGCTTTGTCTGCTTGGTGTTTTTCGCCTCGCTGTACTTCTTTTATACGTTTTTTACGTTTTTTTTTATTGGTCTGGCAACCACGTTTAGGGGGCGTGCGCTTCCCGTCTTGTTGAGCTAGGGAGGAGGAGTCAACTTTTAAAGTTGTGTTTAAAAGCCACAACCAGCAAAATCCTTCTCAGTATGCCTTCAGAATAAGTGTCCACAAGGCTGCCAACGGCTGACTTTCAGTCAACAAAACAAAACTCCTGTGTGGCCGGATGTGTGTTTTTAGAAAATGCTTGTTTTCCTATCGCTGGCTTGTCAGACGGTAAAACAACGTTCTAAAAACATTTCAACACGTCACAAAGAATGAAAGTAGCCCAGTGAAAGTACCTGGTTGCTTCACAATGAGATCAAGCTTGTTTGTGGTTTAACCCCTCGCACCCCGAGTTTCCCCTTAAATTTCCTCTTATGTCGCTTCAAAGTTACAAAGAACATATTCAAATCCATATACAGCCACAGCTGCTTATTTTGAGTTAAATATTCAAACCCAAGGCACCATTTTTTTTATGGCTGAACCATTACATCAAATGGAAAAAATCTAGATGTTTTTGCACTATTTTATACACATGATCCTGTTATTCAGCCTGACATATTTAGTATCTTTAGAAACCTTGGGATTGTGACTAGCATTTAAAATAAAGTTCTGTGGGTTTGAAGCTTGGCTGTGAAACATATTTTTGTAATGATGGACCTGCTTCAGGACTGGCGGGTAGGAGTTGTTTAAAGATATATTCTATAAGGGAGTTGTCAGGCTGTTCATCAGTTTACTTGTTATTTATTGAGTGCATTTCCCCCACAATCATTTCCTGAGGAGATACATATTTTTGATGTGTTTTATGTTTTCTTTTTGGTTCATAGTTCTTTTTAAAGGATTACCACTTAAAGATAGTTTTGCTGAGGACCCCCTGGAGCCCTCTTAAGGACCCCTGGGTGTCCCTGAACCCCACTTTGGGAACACTACATAAACGCACTCCTAACTGAACTCAACGATCATACTGTAAATACAAAACAAGTTGACATTTTACCCTGGCTTCCCACATCAATCTGCCTCTTCTGAAACATATCTTCCTCATTATCTAACCAATAGAAATCTTTGTGTGAAAAATATTTTTTGTCCTGGTCTGGCTGTCGCTAGGCAGATTAGCAGACAGGGTCCTGCTCCATGACCTTATAAGGTCGTCAGGGTCTGCTGCCTGTAGTCGCTGTGACTGGAATGTGTCTGCTGCCAACGGTGATGACAGCACGCACACACACACACACACACACACACACACACACACACACACACACAAAACCTCCATGACATCAGCAACACCTGATGAGTGTGTCTATGTGTGAAAGAGAGAGAAAGAGATAACTAGGTGAATAAAGAGGTGCCTGGCTTGTGTGTGTGTGTGTGTGTGTGTGAGAGAGAGAGAGAGAGAGAGAGAGAGAGGGAGAGAGAGAGAGGGAGAGAGAGAGGTAACAAACATACTGAGCACAGTGAAATACATTAGCAGAGAGCAGCTTGCTAGATAAGATAAATACAGAGACAGAGTGTGTGTGAGTTGTAAGCTCAGATATGTGTGTGTGTGTGTGTGTGTGTGTGTGTGTCCGTGCAACACATTCGCCGTTATCAACCACTGCGGAAGTCGGACTCAAGGTTAGTGGTCACGTGATTAACGAGGTTAAGGAAGTGTGTGTGTGTGTGTGTGTGTGTGTGTGTGTATGTGTTTGTGTGTGATCACTGCAGACTATGAAAGATAAACAATAATAAAAGACAGACTCTCTCCCCCTCTTTTCGTTTCCCTTTTTCTCTCTTTCTCTCTCTAGTTTCTCTGAAACTCGTTAAGTTTCTGTTCACAGTAGCTGTCAGGTTTGTAATTGGATATGAGCTGATCCTCCTGTTTGTCCCACTGAGCCGTAAAGACTCAGATCAGACCGTAATGACTGTGTTTCTTTGCCCTACTTGCAGCTGTTTTCCAGCTGACTTGGCACTGTGGCTTTGACCCTTGTGATTCTTACTGCTGGTTGATTGTGATGTCGACAATCCAGGAGTTTATGACTGTATTTGTACTCAGGCGTGTAGCACTTTATCATCAATAAATCATTACCGCATTGATTTTCAGACATTACCGTAAAACAAACCAGCCTGTCAGCCTCTCTCAGCCTCTCCCCTGCATCCTCCATTGTTTCTCCTTCACCTGGTGGATCTGGAGGGAAATCTGCTGGATCGCTTTACGGCACAAAACAGGAAGAGGTTCTGTTCCTCCAGAGCAAACGGAGCTAAAGCTGAAAGAGTTTCTGGCAGCAGATGGTGGAAGGAGGGAAATGAAGATGGAGGAATCACTTTCAACATGTTGATCCTCTTCAGGGAGGGAGGGGGGGGGGCAGGAAGCAACAGGGCTGATGGGAAATCTTAATGTGGAGAAACACTAGCTAGCACTAACAGTACTACTGGTGTGAGATAGAGGCTACCAATCGTTTCAACCATGGTCTTTTTTCTTTTTACGGTAATTATATCAAGATACAGGTATTCATTTGACAGTGAAATATTCAGGTTTAAAATGTTTCACATAGCCCCTTTAATCACCTTTAAATAAGTTAGGGGAGATTGCTTTATGGCACAAAACAGTTACCAATTTCACTTTGGAAGTAATCCACAACTTTATTCCAGTTCCACTATTCTATAGTTTCAGCTTGAGTTAGTTTACCTGGTCTGAATGCATATTGTCTGTTATCAGCTCTTATCCTTCTTCTTCCTAACAGCCTCTATGCACCAGGAAGCAACAGGGTTTATGGGAAATATGCTCTTAACTTTGAGAAAGATAAAAGCCATACATAGTACCTTTTGAATCTTCTTTATGTCTTTATGCTGTTTTCGTGGCCTGGTGTCCCTTGAAAAAGACATTGTTAATCTTTATGGGACTAACCCAGTTAGATAAAATAAAATATAGGTCATGCAAGGTAACAGTAACGCTCCTTCAGTCTGCTTGGACAGAGATAATCTAAATGAATATACAGCTTAAAGGAACCTTTTTACGGTGCCTGAGTGTTTCCTGAATGAAGCCACAGACTGAAATGGAAAAACGTGACGTGAAGCCACACCTTCGAAGGGCCAAGCTGGTCGCAGCTTAGCACAAATTATGTTTCTTTTTTTTTTAGTTTTGGTCAGCAGCTAAAATAAGTCACTCTGTTCAGAATCAGAATCAGATTTATTTTCGTACATTTTCACATACTAGGAATTTGACTTGGTGAGGTTGGTGCAGTGCAATACACAGACATTTAGACAGACAAACAAGCAGCAATCAAGCTTTACAAATAGAATTTAAAGAGAGATTCCTGAAAATATATACAGTATATACCAGTGGTGGAAAGTAACTAAGTACATTTACTCAAGTACAAGTACAATTTTGAGATACTTGTACTTTACTTGAGTATTTCCATTTGATTCTACTTTATACTTCCACTCCACTACATTTCAGAGGGAAATATTGTACTTTCTACTCCACTACATTTATTTGACAGCTTTAGTTACTTTTCAGATGGAGATTTGACACAATGGATAATATAACAAGCTTTTAAAATATAACACATTGTTAAAGATTAAACCAGTGGTTTCCAACCTTTTTGGCTTTTGACGTCTTCCAAAAAGCAGTGTGTAGTCGGGTCACATTTCAGATGTCTATGAGTTGTTAACAGCTCCACCAAATAGTGATTTTTCCCTCTAAACCTCACATGGTTTCATTTCAATAAATGTTCAAATGATCCAATATTTCAGCAAAAATCTAAGATTAGCGAAAAAGTCCAAAAACTGAAAACAGATTTGTGTATCAGAACTTTGTTTTTTCTTCTTTCCTCTCCCATTAATCATCTCACGACCCCTCAGATTTATCCGGTGACCCTTTGGAGGGGCCCGACCCCTAGGGTGGGAACCACTGGACTAAACTAGCCAACTGTAAATAAAGTAGTTCAAACTAGCTCCACCTCCAGCAGCTACAACAGTAACATGCTGCTTACACACTGATGCTTCAGTATTAATAATCTAATGATGTCATATATAATAAAATATCAGTCAGAGGGACCAAACCACTACTTTTACTTTAATACTTTAACTACATTTTGCTGCTAATACTTATGTACTTTTACTTAACTAGGACTTTTCATGCAGGACTTTTACTTGTCATGGAGTATTTTTACATTGCTGTATTGGTACTTTTACCTAAGTAAAGGATCAGAGTACTTCTTCCACCACTGGTATATACAATAAGTGTGGTGACTAAGTGGGTTATCAAGGGGCTGCATTAATTGTCTGACCAAACTACCAAAAATGAATAAATATTGTCACTATACAGGGAATACAAATACAATAGATACGACTATGTATTTACAGATGTACAATTTTGTTGGTCAGTTGGTCCCAGACAATGTGCCATGCATGTGCCACTGTGGGAGTCGGCTGTAAAGACTCTGTGAGGCTGATTACTGCATCAGTCTGAGTTGAGCTCGGTTGGTAAAGCAGAGGATTGTCTCTCCAGAATGACTCAGTTTAGTGCTGCCATTTTTCCCCCATGCTGGCTTCCCCTAAGACATGTAGGTCTTTAAACAGCAACTTCAACAGTGGTGGCGTCATACAGGGAAGACCTGCCAATTTATAATATGACCGCTGATCAGTGTGATAATTAATACTGTCAAAACTCACTGAATGCACTGAACTCTCTTCTCTCTCTCTCTCTGCATGTGTGTTTGTGTTTGTAGGCTTGTGTGTGTCTGTGTGTGTGTGTGTGTGTGTGTGTGTGAGAGAGAGAGAGAGAGAGAGAGAGAGAGAGGGAGAGAGAGAGAGAGAGGGAGGGGAGAGAGAGGGAGAGGGAGGGGGAGAGAGAGAGGGGGACAGAGGGAGAGGAGGGAGAGAAAGAGGGAGAGAGAAAGAGAGGGAGAGGGAGGGGAGAGAGAGAGGGGGAGGGAGAGACAGAGAGAGAGAGGGAGAGAGAAAGAGAGAGAGAGAGAGGGAGATAGAAAGAGAGGGAGGGAGAGAGAAAGAGAGGGAGAGAGAGGGAGGAAGAGAGAGAGAGAGGAGGGAGAGAGAAAGAGAGGGATAGAGCGGGAGAGAGAAAGATAGGGAGGGGGAGAGAGAGAGAGAGTGTGTGTATATATCAAGCAGCATGTTTGGTGTCTCGAACTGAACAGGACTTCCTTCATAAGCCCCGCCCACCCAGCTCATCTGGATTTCCCCTCCAAACGTCCAGGCTGCTCAGCACCAAGCTGGTCTCAGCTTATCACAAATGATGTGCTTGTTGTCATACCTGAGTTGCTGACCTGAGGTCAGAGGTCAGGGGTCAGAGGTCAGGGTCGGCTACAGAGCAGCACTGGCAGGGATTCAGAGTCTTGCTCGAGGACAGCAGAGCAGCCTGGGTTTTATTTTTCTCTTTTATTACAGCTGCAGCTCGGAAGGTAAGGAGGAGTTACTGTCAGGTGAGCCAGCTTCATCTCATTACATCACTGAAGGAAACATTAGTGTGTGTGTGTGTGTGTGTGTGTGTGTGTGTGTGAGCCCGTCTGCTCCCCTGTTAGACATCAGAGGTTCTGACTCCCGCCAGCTGTCAAGGCAAGCTGCTTCATCACTTCAGCTCCAGTCACACAGAATCTGTTTACATGCATACAATAATCTAATTATCGCTCCTACTGTTAGAATGACAGTAACTCCATTAACCTGACGAAGCAGAAGAAGAAGAAGATGAAACTCTTTACAGTAGCCTTTTCTTTTCTAGTATACCAAGGTGTTTATTATTGGAAAACTATTGCAACTCAGTTTCAACTGATTTGGGTTTTTGAAGGCTGATACTGATACCAATATTTCTGGATTGAAGCTAATAGCTGATTTTTTGTGCTGATATTCAAAATACATTTAATTTTGACCATTTTCATGCCAAAAAATTCCCATAAATTACAAGTATCCTGCAGTTCCTCCAGAATTTGATTATTTAGCCTAAAAATAAGCTTTAAGATAGAAGTGGGCATCTGAACCAGCGTTTAGACCACAGGACAACAAAACTCTCCAGTGAAATCCAGCACGATATTGCAGCTTCTACAACTCTAACAACTAGAAAATAGACTCGTTTGAGATGAGCAAGTCCTGCACAGGTTTGACCAGCGACTTGCTCGGTCCGTTGCATGATGGTTAGAAAAGTTGTCCGACTCCGCTGACTCGACTGCGTGAGCCACGGGAATCTGGAGGGACCGAGGCGGCTGCAGGTTTTGGACTGAGGCGGCTGCAGGTTCTCTCCACCGACCGCACAGCTCCGAGGATGATGGGAAACGCCTCGAGCTGAGCGCTGATTGGTTCATCACAGTTGTATCACACACCCACAGTGAAGTGAAGAGACTTAAGTTTTTATATCTGTTCCAAGATGTCACTCAATGAGCAGTCTGTATACCATTTTATTAGAACGCCATGTAATATTTTCCATAAATGCCACCTGTAGTTAGAGATGTTCTGAGATCATTTTTTCCTTCCCGATACCGATTCTGATACCTGAACTTGTGTATCGGCCGATACCGAGTACCAATCTGATACCAGTGTGTTAAAAATATATATATATATTATTATTATTTTTTAACAGCTGTATACAACTAACCCTGTATGGATGTGATATGATTGCTATCATTGTTGTATCATTGGCCTGGCTCAGGTTAAGCCCTTTGTAAAACATGAACAAATACATACAGAGAATGAATGAAATAGAACTTTATTATCTAGTTTGACAGTCAGTCATAACTGAAAAAGAACACAAATAAATAAATCTAGGAATAAATAACAATTCCTTTAAAAAACTGTCAAATAGTAAAATAAAATAAAAGACAAAGTAAAAGATTAAAATAAAAGACATTTAAAATTTTAAATAGTACAGTAACAGTATAAATTTAGTATATAAGTATAGATTTCCGGGTTTTATCTGGGTGAAACTACTTTAAAGTAGATTTTTTTCAGGGCTAATAAATTGATTTTGGATCGGTGCATAGACTCGCGTACTCGCCGATACCCGATCCAGCATTTTAAGCTGTATCGGGAATCATATGAATCATAAGCTGTATTTTTTATCGGAGGCATTTCCAATACTGGTATCGGTATTAGCACAACTCTACCTGTAGTGCCTACATTAAAATAAAAATAAGTATGATGAAGGTCTGGGTCGTTAGAGCAGTGAGTGTGGGTGGCAGTAATGCAACTTTTAAATTGTTTATCAACCGTCGTTAAACAAAACTGAAGAAGAAGAAAAAGAGCAGTGAGTGGGAGTGTTCGGCTCGTCGACTCCTCGCCTGACTGCACTCGGCTACTCTGGTCTGTTTTCCAGAGCCCAATGTCTGACAACACCCTGCAAGGAAGTTATGCACCTTTTAGTGATAAGCCACGCCCCCTTTTGGCCAATCGACATGAAAAGTTAATCAGTTCTTCCTTGGCCCATAACCAACTTTCTTCAATCTGTGCTCAAGTTTAGAGATATCCTGCATCCTACAATAACATACAAAACAAACAAATAAAAAACAACAACAAATGGAACTCATATTTCCAACTTTCCGCCTGTAATGGAAGGCAGCGTCAGCTCTGATCCTGAGTGAGCCTCCAGCAGAGCAGACGGGCCGCACCAGTAATCTTTAAAAAATGTTTAAAACTGTGTGTGTGTGTGTGTGTGTGTGTGTGTGTGTGTGTTTGTGTATGAGTGTGTGTGCGCACGTGTGTGTGTACGTGTATGTGCGTGCTGTTATGTAACGATCACTCCGTGTGTTTACCCCTTGGGCTTAGTGTACTGCCACTTGACACACACACACACACACACACACACACACACACACACACACACACACATATACAGCGATAATCTCAGCAAGTACAACAGGAAGTGTATGGCAGCATGGAGCTGATGTTTGTTTACGCTGCACTCAGCAGTTTACAGCTGTGTTTAAAATATGCAATCAGTATTTAATATTTAAAAAAAGCTTCTTTCCAAAATGAGACATCCTCCATCTGGAAAAAGCAATACCTCCTATAATAATAATAATAATAATAACTTTATTTGTATAGCACTTTTCTAAAAACAATGTTTACAAAGTGCTTTACATACAATAAAATCCAAAAGCAGCAATAAAAGAAAATAGGCATAAAAGGTAATATATGAGGTAGACAGGTACAACTAAAAACACACAAACAAACAGAGATACAATTAAAAACAGATCGAACTTTACATAAAAGTGTGTGCCGAAAAGAAATGATAAAAAATAGGAATAAAAGGTAATACAAGAGATAACAATGATAGGGAAAGAAACGTAATTGATGAGCAAATATAGCAACAAAACAGCAACATGTTTGAGGATGGATTCATGTACAATTTTGAAATATTAAGAGATGAATTTCAGGCAACTGCTGTTTCTCAAAATTGATTATATAGCATTTTGGAATGAAACCCTACATTTACTTTTAGATCATCGGTTCTCAACCATGTGCCCGCGTAACCAAACTGTTGGTCGTTATAGGATCTGCACAATATAACAGATAATATAAGGCAGAAATGTATCAATCGCTGTATAAAATAAGTAGAATCAATATGCAGGGGTTCAGTGTTATGACTTTTTGGGTTTGTTTTTTTCAATCAACCCCAATCTGATTAAAATTTACATAATGTTTATATATTTAGCTGTGAACGATTTAGAGTTAATGGTTGTGTAAGAAGCTTATAGAGATATATTTTGATTATATGAGAAGGTTAGCCGAGTTTAAGCAACGCCCACCTCTGACATCACACTGTCCAGCTGACGGAGCGGACGCCCAGTCGGCAGAATCTCATTAATAACTTTTTATTCATTCCGTTTTTTTTACCAAAAGACATGAGCTGTATACAAAATCACATTGTCATACATGTTAAGAGCCCAGTGGTTCTCAACCTGGGGGGTTGAGAAGATTTTGGGGGTCACAAGATTTCCAATATACAACTTTATTATCATGTTTTTAATTTTGGGTTAGGATTAACCTTACTGGCATAACTGTCTTTTTCTTGTGAAATAATAAATGTTCGTGTCTGCTGTAGGCTTCTTCCAGTAATCCATCAGCTAAAATAACTTGAAAAGGGGAAATAAAAGTCATCATTTGTTCACTTGGCGCCAAACCACCAGGAGACCAGACCATAGACTATTTCTATTTAGCATCATTACTGAACAGGCCAGTACATATAAATTAGCTGAAAAGAAGCATTTTAAAAGAAAAATCCACCTTAAAACATTTTAACACTGTTAAAATCCGCTATTGCATTTCTGGGCCCATTTTGTTTTTTGGTGGTGTATTTTTCTTATTTTTTCTTACTTTTAATTGGTAGAGCTGACTACAGGCTAGAGTTACATTAACTCTGATTGGCCCAGGACTGGGCCACAGTGGACTGGTCGTAGGAAGTTGTGATGAAAGTAGACATCAGGCTGCGCTTTTTAGCAGCAAGAAACAGAAGGTGAATCTATTTCTTCATGTGTGTCTGTTCCGACTTTTCTTAATGCAATGCTGTTTTGGTTGGGATCAAGGCTCATATACACCACTAATTACTTTTTACAACTATTTAGTTTCCTTCACGCAACTTGCCATGCTATAAACCTTTATTGTAAACAAACACTGGTCGTAAAAGTTAAAAACACTAAACATTAACAAAATCACCTTCCCATTAACTGTCAGTGAAGCAGCTCCAGGTTTCCTGTCTTGATGACTATAGAGGGTTTCACTGTGTGAGAGCGTTGCTTACGCTACAGATATTCACTGAACTGTCCTGGGCCAGGAGGATAACCACTGCTGTCACAGAAAAAACATTCAGCTGCAAGGTTGGGGTTTTTCTTTCTTATTCTTATTTCAGTTTCAGGAATATTAAAGTTACCAATAAATAAAGCTTTTTATGTGTTTGGTTCCCTTGATTGTTTGCAAGAGAGATCACTGAGTTACAGTGTTGCTTGAAGGTAAGACAGGGTGCACCCAACAATATAACAGGTGTAAAGTAAAGAGTAATGTAATGCTTTCTGAGTAACAAGCCCAATGCTGCTTATGTGTTGAATGGTTCTCATGGATCTAGGGACCTTGAAACTGTTGAAATCCACTGTTTAATTTCAAAAACACAAATGAGAATTATTTGCTTCATACTCTTTGCAGAATAATGTTTTCTTCCCTGACAACAGAAAGATGAATTCTTAAAGTAAATGGTACTGGTAAAAAAAAAGGCCACAAAAAAAAACCTTAAAATACGTGCCATGACATGAATCGGGTCAGAAAAATTACACGTGACCAGATGATTGGCGTCAACAGATGGGTTTATGGTGCCACTGGCCCGGGGTCAAGGTTTACACGGCCCATTTATAACACTTTACAGCCATTTGGTCGCCTTCGCAAATACATGCTGTTAACCTCCAGCCTCCGAACCCCGACCTCCACCTTAACGCTCCCCCCAGCCTCCAGGTTCTCCTGTTCACTCAGCTACAGCCTGGAGTCAAAACACCCTTAGAAGAATCCTTGAGGGTTTTTTTTTGATGAGGCATTATATAGGGATTGCTCTTGTTTCTCTTAGTTTTCTTATTTTGTCTGCAGTGGATTGTCTGGAAGTAACTTGTCGATTAACTTGTGAATTTTGTATGTTTTGTTTTCTTGTTGTCAGGTCTCTCTTGAAAACGAAATCTCGATCTCAATGGGACTTACCTGTTTAAATAAAGGAATTTTTGTACCGAACGTGGAGATTAGCTGTCAGTCTTCCATGATGGAGCTGCACAACGCCAAGGTGAGGAAGACCCAAGATAGTACAGGGTCTTTAAAGGAATAGTTCACCCAAAAATGAAAATTCTGCCATCATCTCCTCCCCCTCATGCCAGTTGAAACACAGGTGAAGTTTGTCCATATAACACACAGGGAGGCTGCAGCACAACTCCATAGCAGCCTTCTCCAAAACAACTGAAGTCAGTGGGGACCAGTTCTTCAGAGTTCCAAAAAGACCTACAGTATATTTACACCATAATTTAGTGAAAATCTTAACTACAGCTGATTGATCTGCAACAGATAATGGTGTATAGGTCTTTCTGTTCACAGTGTGATTGTTTGGCTGTTTTTGTTTTGGAGCTCTAAAGAACAGGTCCCCATTGACTTCAGTTGTTTTGGAGAAGGCTGCTACCAAGCTGTGCTGCAGCCTCCCTGTGTGTTATATGGACTAACACATTTCACCTGTGTTTCATTTGGCATGAGGGTGAGTAGATGATGACAGAATTTTCATTTTTGGATGAACTATTCCTTTAAGACACCAAGTGCGTTCGGAGCAGTTTGTTCAAACTCTGCAGTGTTTCCTGCTTTAGTGCGGTTTGTTTGTCCAGGTGAGAACGATGACCTCTGAACTCTGGTGGCACCAAATAACGGCAGCAAGAGTCTCAGTCCTCTAACAAGAGAACTGCGGTGCGGTTCATTAATCCAACCGACTACAGGAAACCACCCCAAAACACAAGGGATTATGGGTAGAAGGAGACAGATTCAGGTTCCTTATGCTTGGAAAGCCTAGCAGAACAAAATGAAGTCTGGACTGATGCTCATATTCAGCTATTTCTTCATCTTGCCTGGTATGAACACCACAGAAGAAGAGACAGACAAGTCCATCATGTTAGATAAAGTTAAAGGAAACTGGAATTAGATTTGTTTTGACTCTCTAACCTGCAGGATGACAGGTGACCAAACCTCTGTCCAATAAACAAGCTACTTGTGAGTCATGTGACTTTTGTTTACAAGCCCTGGTTCACTTGTAATTGGTCGGTGTGAACCTAAAGGAACCAAATACAAAAATGCAACAAAATCAACTTTCCACTCTGGTTCAGACCAAAGAAAAACAAACTGGTGATCACACGCTTAGACCGGACAACCCACCATCATCAACAGCTTCATCCACACAAACTCTGGTCTCTCCTCAATGGAACTGGCTATATTCCCACTTTTCCTTTCTTCTTCTGTCTTTTTTACACAGCGTTGTTAACATTATCTATGAAACTAACCTGTTTGTAGAATCTTGCACTACTCCCAATGCCACTACTGTCAAGGGTTAGCTTCTTGGACCCAAATGCAGGACACAGACTAAGGAGGTAGGAGGTGGAAAAGGTTTATTGGTAGGTTGGTGGTTGGTAGGGAATGGGACGAAGAGTGGGGTTGAGGTAGACGGCAGCGAGGCTGAGTGATGAGGAGGATCCTGGGCCGAGCTGGCTGGAAGGCAGGCAGACAAACGGATGAGCAGACTGGGTGGCAGAAAAGGCGTGGGCTGGCGAGGTAAATCACAGGGGAAAGGACACGAGGAATCCAAGAGGGAGGCGGAGAGACACACGGAGGAGCGGGCTCGGGGGAATCCTGGACACGGGAAAAACAACATGAGGAATCAGGCACAAGGAAACACAGGGAATAAACTCTAGAATTCTTGATAGGCTACTGAGTGGCCGAGAGAGTCGCTACCACTGAGGGTGACGGAACGATCTGGTGAGGAGTGACTGGCAAACCGGGGATGATATACTGTGGGTTGATGAGCAGATGGGAAGCAGGTGAGCAGGCCGGTGACGAGCTGATAGCAGGCAGCTGAGCTGGGAGCCAGGAGGACAGGGAAGGGAGACCACGCCCACACACAAACAAAGCATGGACAGGGAGAGAGACAGACGGGAGCACTAGGAACACAATGGGTGCATCCCAAGTCTCTTATTTGATATTTCCTCGCTCCTCGCTTGAACCGGAAGTTGTTCTGGTCCGTCATTTTGAAGGTCGTCCCAAAGCTCTTATTTCTGCTCTGAGGAGCGAGGATCGAGGAGGGAGGAGGGATCTCTGAGGAGCGCTGAGCGAGGAGACACGAGAGCAGACTTCCCGGAAGACTTTCAGCTGAACGCCATGACGTCAATTACTCCACCCCTACATCTGTCAAATTTGAACGAGATGGCAGAGAAACAGTACGAGTGTAAATGCCCGTTATTTTATGCTTTTTGATATATAACGTTAATGCAAGAACATGGGGAACCTAAATTACGTTTATTTCATCCACAACCCGTTTTGTCATGCAGAAACGGACGTCGCTTCACATGACGCTTCAGAGGAAAGGACGTCTCATTTCTCTGAAAACATATTTCCTTGTTTCCTCTCTCCTCGCATGGTTTCCTCCATGTATCCTCGGTGGGAGGGACAAAGACGCAAGGAAAAGACGCAAGTGAGGGAAACGTGGATGCAATTTAAGAGACTTGGGATGCACCCAAGGAAGGGGAAACACAAGGAAAACACAAGAGCAGGCAGGGACCGTGACAACTGCTCCACTTTAGCCTCGGCAACTATGATGCTTACAACTTATTTTGTGTTTTTCATCCTGGTGTACCAAGCTCCTGTTACTCTGTTCCAATGACTCTCACCCTCCTCCTCTATAGCTGCAGCCACACTTCAAGCCAGGCTGCCTGAACACATATAGTGTGAGAACGCTGAATCCTTACAATGTGAAGCCTGCAGTCGGGCCGATCTGTGCTACACCACACTGGTAGTTGGCGCCTGTCGAGGCTGTGACCTGCTGACTCTACATACAGGGCCGCTACAAGGCCGCACAATCTAAACTGACAATGAGAGGCGCTCGGCCGTTTGTCATCAGCACTCCTCCGCCTCAGAAGGACCAGGCCGCCTGGATCAGCAACCACTTTTTAAATCACTTCTTAAAACTGCCAACTCACTTTTATAGACTTGATTTAATGTCTTTTAGTTAATGTCCTTGACCTCCCTTTTAATATTTTGCTTTTATGTTTATTGCTCTGTTTTTATGTGTCTTGCTTTGCTTACGTTACCTACTATCATTTTATACGGTTGATTTGATTTTTCTGCTTTGCAACTGTTTTGATAAATGCAATAGAAGTAAACGTTCCCACTGAGCAATTTTATGTTGATTAGCTAACAATAACGGGCCAAATATATTAAAATGTGAACCTATATCCCTCCAGTTTCCTGAGCTCCATTTGTTTCTAATAATAAATCATAATAAATGTAGGATGTATCTTGGTGCTGGGCTGGGCTCGTGCTTCCAGGTAAAGTTGTTGGTAAAGTGTTCAAAGTGGCCGCCATGTGAATTGCACATGCCAGCAAAGAGAGACTATCGGTTCTAACCACTGGCAAAATAGTTATATTTTTTGGCATTTAGACATACTCTTACCCAGAGCAGCTTATGGGCAGGTATAGGCTACAGCAGGGGTACTCAGACTGTTTTTATTGAAGGTCCACTTATGATTTTACACAAGTTCAAAGGTCCGGAACAATGCCAGTAAAACACACTGACATAAATTAACATCCATAACTTGTCCATAACATAACTTAAACATAACTTTTAAGTACACACATTCAATACAACAGTATGGTGGCTTGAATCAGTGGAGAAATGGCTGTTTGCCTGTAACCAGTGCCTTGAAGCTGGGCACAATTGTTCATTGGTCAAACTGCTGCTGTAGGAGTTTTTCACAATGTTCATCGTGTAAAATCCAGATTCACATCGATATGTGGAACCAAACATGGTGAGCACATGAACGGCCACCTTCTGAAGGTGGGGAACATTTGCTGCAGTGACGCAATCGGCGACCCGTCTCGCTTTGAAAAAAGTGGCAGAAACGAAGCGGAGCAGTAATGTGTCGTTTGTTGCCAGGCAACCAAAGTAGCGCTGAGTTGTTTTCTTGAGAAGTGACGCATGACGCACAGAGTTTATCCGCTCAAGTTGAACTATTTTCAACTCTTTGAGCGATCGACCACTTCAGAGAAATATGTGATCCGTGCTGCAGAGCCGGTCCTGACCTCCCTGGGGCCCTAAGCAAAACTCTGCTAAGAGGCCCTCCTACCTGACCCGTCAGCCATGTAAACCACTTGCCATTGCCACACAGTCACACCTGACACCCCAGTGCTCCCACTACAATCCAACAATTAAGAATAGCACCTGTAAATTATAGATAACAATACTATTATTAATTTTATCAGCTGCATCAGGCCCATTCAAACTGGCTCCCCCAGATTTCCTTTTATACATTATCAAATATAAAATACTATTTATACTATGGCTTGGCTGAATACTTTATGGTTATTATTTACTGAGAAATGTGCATCCATATTGCCCAGTATGCCAGCTAATCAACATTTTAAATTCAATATTTAATCAATAGTCAATATCAATCCATTGCTTTTCATCTTGCATTAGTCCAGAGTTGTAACTAAACCTTGACTGAGAGACTAGATAATCATTGTTTTTTTTTTAAAATGATGTGTGCCTCTGAGGAGTGCCATCACACCCATATACTGTCTGGACTGGACTGGTCCCCACAGAGGCTGCTGCTGGAAAGCGTGAGTTTCATTTTGTGCACGCACATATGAACGCATGTTCACACGCGACGTGATTATCTTTTCCGAGTGCGGTTTATAATAAATGTTTATAATAAACACTGTTGCCCGCACAAAGTCACAGAACAGCCCTGGAAGTGTCTGGCAAGCAAGCAAGACACAGACAGAGCAAGAGATGCACTGCCCAGCTGGGTTAGCAAGACAGACAGACTAGAGAAAGATGCACTGCAAGCAGCACATCAACTTAACGTTACTGTTATTTGCTGACATCAAACTTAGAGAGGAGAGAACACAAGTTTACCTGATTGCTGTTCCCGCAATTAACCCTCATGGTGTTTTTTTTCCCTCTTTTTGTGACCAGAAGGATAGTTCCTCTCATCGACTAGATCCTCTCATCCAAGTTGTAAACATTGACACACTCTTTGACACGAGGGGGAGGCGGGGCCCTTGCGTAATTTGCGTAGTGAGCGTATAGGGCCGCCCGGCTCTGGATCCGCAACACACACACACACACACACAAGCGGCTCTGTGAAAGTAAAAATCAAGGATGGTTAACTTGCGCTCTGCAACGTGTCGCGGCCTCACACACAAGAAAATTCACATTAATCACACAAGGTATCGGACACTAATGTGACACAAGGTCAGGTCCGGATTGATTTGCAGTTCGGTCCGGATCCAGACCTTGATCCGGAGTTTGAGAAGCCCCTGGACTACAGTGTGTCCAGTGTTTTGCTCAAGGACTGGATGGAGATGTGAGGCTATAAGACTGTCCATCCCTCACTGCCTCATCATGTTGTCTGTTCTCCCTTTATCAAGAACTATTTTACTTCAGAAAAACAAATACATTGCTGCAAAGTGTTGTGGGTGCGTCACGGCCTTAACGGTGCCGGGAATTAGAAATCTGGTTATGCAGGGAGCCCGGGGTCCAGAGAGCCACCGGTCCGTGGCAAACGAGCCTCGCAGCTCCTGGTCCTCCATGCATGTTAATTCAAGTTATGATGTGGCATGCAAGGTCAGTACATTACGTAATGTGTTTAATGTGTGTATGTAGGCTATGTGTTTATGTGTGTGTGTGTGTGTGTGTGTGTGCATGCGGGCGCTTGTTTTTTGTTCCCAGTTTTGCTCAGAACGCACGTGGAGGACCATGATGCACCGCTCCCCTGTCCCCATTCTGGAATTCTCCGCTCTGATTGGCCGCCTCTGTCGCGTGGTGACATCATCAAACCACTCGAGGTTTTCATCTCAGCTGAATCCAAATGTCCGGACTTCACCGCACTGCCAGACTCGCGGACTTTGCGGGCGCGTTCCCGGGAAGTCTTCGAGTCCACAAGTGGCCTCAAGCGGACTCTCTGCAGACTTCCAGAGAGTCCGCTTGGGGTGCAGACTTCAGCAGACTTTACTGATTTAATTACCCACAATTCATTGCAACACGGACGTGATGCCGAACAAAAAAACAAAAAGAACTTATTATGAACGTGTAAAACAATTACTTTATTAAAACGTTACTTGAATCATGTAGGCCAGAAATAATATTCAACCACATCATGACACAGAAATATATACACAGAAGTATAGGCTATAGAGGGAATCAAAATGCATTTTATTATTGTAGTCTTTAAGTGATGGTAGCCTATAAAAGCTGTGCAGTGTAATGCCAAATATCCAGGCTCTGAAAAATGAACGAAAAACCACAAAAGAAGGTCTTCCGATCTAAGAAATACCCAATTTATTTAGCCATAGTCCGGTCCTTATTTACAAACATTTCTGTATTTGAATGTGTGTAGCCTATCCCACTGAGCAATTTTACGTTGATTAGACGTTTAAAACATGTCTAAAAGGCCCATAGCTGTCTAGGCTAAATTAAGTTTAAATGGGGTTGAAAAGTGAAAGTTTATTAGATGTCTATACATAGACAAAATTATCCTGGACTATATGAGAGCTACGCATAGACGCAATGTTGAAATTACTTCTTGTGCTCAGATAATTATCTTGTAGGCTAGTCTACAGGACTTCTCTGGTGCATATTTTTGGTATTTACAGATGTTTATTCATTGTAATAATGTATTTACTGCTTGGTCTAAAATAGGTCTATACATAGCCGTAATGATCCTGGGCTATATGAGAGCTAAAGCATAGACACAACGTTGAAATCACGTCTTTTGCTCAGTGGGATATGTTGTATAGAAATGTATGAGTATCATTTTGTTCACTCACAATACAAGCCTAGAACGATTACATACGCAAATGCTGCAGCGATCACCGTGTGCATGATTGTAGTTGTAGTTGCTAGACTGTTGCTTCGAGTGTTTCCACGGCAACGAGTGAAACAGACTTGAGGCGGCTCATACAGCCTTGCAGTCTCGTGCCCTCGCAGACTTGGCGTGACGATGTTGAACCCGTCACGGTACGTACGACTGAAGTCCGGAGGGTGGACATTTGGATTCAGCGTCCTTGTCTTCCCCACAAAACAGTGACACTCTCACACTTCCTATCACCAGATAAGTTTTATTTCCTTATTTAACTTCTCGTTTTTTGATTCCAATTCCCTGCCTTTGTTCTCTAGTTTCTGTTTACGATCTCTAACTGTCGCCTCGCTGTCTGCTGTGAGAAAACACTGACGGACAGTAACAGAGAAAATGGTTTTAACTACTGGGAAGTTTGATTTAACAGAGCTGAACGAGGCAGGCTGCCCGTCTGCTGATGTTTAGGTTCTTGTATGTTAAGGTCATGGATTCATTATTTCTGTCCCACGGTGCCTCTGAGGATCCTGGTTTCTGTTTTATAGCTCTGTCTTGAATGACTGTGAAACACACACACACACACAAAACACACACACACACACACACACACACACACACACACACACACACACACACACACACAGTATATACAGTACCCACAGTGAGCCCTCTTGCTCGCCTAGATTAGATGCAACTTTAATGGTCCTTGTGGGAAAATTGGGCAAAAAAAAAAACACTGAAATTAAAAAGTACCCTGAGAAAGTTGTAGTAGAGTTATGAGCTTTTTTTTTTTTTTCATGTGTCAGTTTCCAAAAGTTGTTTGAGGCTCTCAAAGGACCCGCTAATCAACAAACCTGCTCAAGAAATCTTGGTGGACACATTACATGGACATAGAACACAGAATTAGATAGAGCAGGGGTTCCCAAACTTTTCCATGCCAAGGCCCCCCAAATAGCATTAGCCTCTGGCCGGGGCCCCCCTATTGCAAGATGTCTTCAAAAACCCATTGACAATACTACGGCAAATGTCAAAAATTACATCCATACAACTTCATCTGGTCTTTTCCTTTTCAAAAACTTGTCCATTGTTGTGAGTTAGCACTAGCTAGGTAGCTAGATGCTAGCAAGCTAGCTAAATCCCTAGGGCACAGCAACGTTGATGTGTGAACCGTTAGCAGGTCAACAATGACTGAATGTGATGATGTTTTGACTGGCAGGCAATTAGAAAGATGGGCATGGCAAATACAATTTTGATGTGAAAGGAAAGGATACTCAATTCTGATTGGCTGCAGGGTGTCCATTAATTCCTGATAATGGACACCTACTAAGTAGTTCCAGTGAAACTGTCACCGTTCTAAATGAATGCGCTGGCTACGTAGCATCAGCCTGTATCTAAAATGAGTAACCATAGCAACAGGGACACAGTCAAAGCCTCCGTTTAATATTTGTATGTTCGTGAAAATCTTGATATTGATTTGGGGACAATGACATGGCTGGATAGCTAGCTAGTCTTGTTGTTAAACATACTGTCAAATTATATTTACTGTTTGTTATTGACTTTGACTCTTGCTAGCATAACGTTAGCTTTCTGGCTCCTAGCTGAGCCAAAGGGTTCTATGAGCTGAGCGGACTAGAAATATCTCCTGCTGCCAAGTCCTATCTAAGGTTCGTCCTATTTACTGGAGTAGTGAACAACGTTTCCATTGCATAAGAACCTTATGGGATGGTAATGATTGTTCCAGGTATTAGTCAAACCCTCAGGTGTTACCTAGGGAAACTGAGTTATGGCTTGTGAAAAACTTTAGATTTTGATTACAAAACGCATGAAAATATAAACTAATGGTCTTAATTTTATTTTCTTTGGCAAGTGACCATGGTATAAGCGGGATAATGCCCTTCGAGGCAGAACCGGTTCAGGCCTCCCCGTCGTCCATTAATTCCTGATTATCGACACCTCGTCGGGCATTATCCCATACATATAATTATAGAATGTAATAATAATAATAATAATAATAATGTTGATAATAATAAAAATAATGATAATAATAATATATATATATATATATATATATATATATATATATATATATATATATATATTTCTTCCCTCCAATTTGCATCTTCCCTCCAATTTGCTGAGCCCCCCCTAGTGCCCCCTGGCCCCCACTTTGAAAACCACTGAGATAGAGGACTATACGTCACACTCTGCATCAGTGGTTCTGAACCTTTTTCATATCAAGGACCCTAATTCAGTCCACATTAGAGCCACAGACCCCCATTTGATGAGATTTTGTCTCTCTGACCCATATCTGAGAAAAAAAAAAAAGTTAGATATAATTTTGTCCAGAATCCTATGACTGTCTGTATTGTAGGTAGAAAGATAACAGAGAAACTATGATCAGGAACTGGAACCCCCTCAAGGACCCCTGGTGGTCCCCGAACCCCACGGCAAGAACCACTGCTCTACACGACAAGACATCCATAACCAGGTTTGCCAGTTTGAATCCCAGGATGCAGCTACACTTCGGCTGTTTAAGTCGGTTTTCTCCACCAGACACTTAGGCAGGTAACCAGCCATGAATAGAGTCCTATTCTGTTCTAAAAATCTAGTTAGCTGGTAAAATAGTGACAGCGCTGTAGCCGGTGAACACCCTGGATAAATATGCTTACAAATAGTTTCCAGTGGTGTGTGTGTGGCGTTGTTGTCCAGCAGCTATTTTTGTCCAAATTTGTCTTTTCCAGTTCACTGCAAGGCTGGAACTGACAGTTTTCTGTTATGGAAACATACTGTCACCACCATGCCTGTGGCTTACAGCTGGGATCAGATTAGAGTGTGTGTGTGTGTGTGTGTGTGTGTGTGTGTGTTATCAGATTACTGTGTTTATAGATATAACATGATGATGTTATCCTTCATGTTGATGTTCACCTTCAGTTAACCAACTGACGGAAACACACCTAATTTGTATTTTATTTTTTCAAAAGTTCAAAGTTGTCTCTCTCTCTCTCTCTTCCTCTCTCTTCCCCTCTCTCTCTCTCTCTGTCTCCCTCCATCTTTGCTTGAGCCCAGAAACCGTTTAGGATTTGTTGGTTAGTGAACCAAAGGTCATGAACTCAGGACAGCGCTATGAAAAAAGCCCTCTCACCTCTTTCTAATCAGTCGCGGGTAGCTGTGACATGATGTTTCGTTTCGTTTTATTAGTCATATGTAGGTTAACACGGGGTCAACTGTACAATGAAAAGTGCTGGAAGAGAGTCAGGTCAGCTCAGCAGTAAAAAAAGAAAAAAGAGAAACAATAAAATTAAAATAAAATAGAATAGAATATAGAGCAGTATACAAATGTACAGTGAGATCTATGTACATAAAAGTGACAAGTATATGGTGATGGTGGCCGTCATGTTGCTGTGGTATCGTCTTCTCTAAGAGCTTTGGGGTGTAAACAGGCAACAGTTGCATCTGTGAAGCCGTGACGGTGAGATGTCCAACATGCAACAAGCAACTGAGAAATGAGACAAATGAGACAAAGAGCAAAATGTAGAACAGAAAACATTTTGCTGACATGAAGCTGGTATGTAGGGTGTGTAGACAGAAAACAAGAGCAGCACTCAGTACATCCTCAGAGAACTAAAGGAGAACTGAACTCTATTTTATTTCTTATCAAATACACAAACGTGTCTGAAAAAATAAGACTAATTTTGCGCAAACATTGGCATATCCTCCAAACAGATACTACATTAAAACACCTTTATCAAGACCCTCCTAAGGTAGTCTTTAAACGTGGGCGTAATCTCAGGGATCGACTGAATACAGTCCCGAAATGTCTCAATCCACTGGACTATTGGCTCCTATTCCAGATGGAAATTATAAATGTGGTTCTTGCTCTCAATGCAATAGTACAGTTAAATGTAAATGGTTTAATCGTCCTCAAACAGGAAAGAAAATAAAAATCAAAGGAGTAATCTCATGTTAAACCGAGGGAGTCATTTATTTACTAATGTGTCCATGCTCCCTTGTTTACATTGGCAAAACAAGTAGGGAACTAAAACAAAGAATTGCTGAGCACCAATTTTTGAGAGCGAATCACCGAGATCCCCATCAGCGACCTGAATGCCTCAGTCTGGGAATAAAGAGCTTCACCGACAAGGAGTACCAATTCCTAGGGGAGTATTGTGTTGTTGCTATTGCATTAGACATCTTAAGGGGAGGATCACTGTTTCTATGGCACTCTCCTACCGACCCTTGATGCCCTGATGTCTAAGACACTAAGCCACTCTAAGTCAGCCTTTCTAAGATGACAGCTGGCCTACCCGACGTCATTGTACAGGTGGGTCAAACAATGTGATAAAGGCTAATGTAGTAATGTTATATATTTTGCAGTCAATTCAGGGCTTAATTCAGTTCAAGCATATTAAAAGCTTTCCATCGGCGAACCAGTGGGAGACTTTTATTGTGAAGCAGCTACAGGAAATGCTACGTGTTTGCATGCGAGTAAAAACGTGTAGTTTGAAACAACCAGATATTTTGGGCTATTATGTTAGCGGAGCGGTGGTCAGTGTATTGAAACAAACTTAATGTAATACTTCAGGCGATCAAAAACCTGACAAAGAAGTCTGGGACTATTTGAGGGCAGGACAGGGGCTAGAGACCCTCAATCAGTTCCCAAGGATCAAAAACATTTTTATGAAATGCAACACCCCCACTCCATCCAGCGCGCCAGTGGAAAGACTGTTCAGTTTAGGAAGTTTGGTGCCGACTCCAAGAAGGAATAGACTGTCGGATAAAAGATTTGAGAAGCTTCTCCTGATGAGATATAATCACCATTTGAGATGTGAGCAGTGAAATAGGCTAGTGGTGAAGGAATGGGCTATAAAATGGGTCCAGATTAAGCAGGAGGGCAAATAGCATATTGCCTATTTGAATTGAACTTAGATGTTGCTGTAGGTCTACATTTTTGATTTGTTCGTTGTCTTATGTTTTCAGTTTTAAAGGCCGGTCATACAGAATGTTTTGTGTCCTGAATGATGCACTAAACAGCCTAGTCTAACGGTTTTAGCCTACATTTTAAGTTAACAAATTATTTATGTTATTATTGTCAGGTTAATGTTGCAGGGCTATTTGTGACAAACTTGTTATGTAAACCTGTACATTTGTGTACTGATAGAAATGCGTTGGCACTTGTTCGTCTTGCCAACATTTTGTTTGGGTCTACCTGTTTGAGCCCTGTTGCAGATTTTACTTTGGTCTTAACTGCTTGAATTAAATAACAGAAACTGTTTAACAGATTGTGTCTCGTCATCAGTTTGAGCCACGAGTGCTTTTCATCTAGCCTGTAACTTTTATGGATTCATAGGCTGCAGAAAAAAAACTGCTAGTTTGAAGGCGATTACCCTGACATTCACACAGAGACGCACATGCAAAGTCTGAATTTTGAGGAGAAAGGACGCAATTACCAATTTTGTGGGGTGTAACGGAAAAGTAATATAACGAGTAGTGTAACGAATTACTGTTGGCAGGGAGTAATAAGTAAAGTAATAGTATTACTTTTGAAAAGAGTAACGAGTAATGAGTAATAAATTACATTTTTGGAGTAACGAGCCCAACACTGATTAAGTGTGATTGATGTAGTTGTGATGTTGTTTTTCCAGTGTAGATGGGCAACAGTCCCAGCAACCAGCAACAAAGTGAGTCATAGCATCAAGAGTCTATTAAATGTTTTCAGGCAGCAAGATTTTCCTCTGAGATTAGTCGTAAAATAATCATTATAATCATGATGTGATGTAAGTTTATTTATACTTCATAGCGTCAGCAGGGCGGATCCTTGCCGACACAGAGGCAAGCAATGAAAACAGCAGTACGCTTTAGCACTGTTGCCCATCAGAGTTGCCCAAAAAGTTGCCGTGTGTATCACTGTTTTGAGGATCCCAGGTTACTTTGCAGCAGCTTTGGAGGAGGACTGTAGAGTTATCATGGCTGCAATGTCCAAGCTTTGGCAACACTGCAGACATCTCCATGACAACAAGTCACTTCATCTTGTCTTCAGTCTTAAAGTCTTTTCTTTTTCTTCAAAACAATTACATGAGCTAATTAAATTTGTTTCCATCAGATCAACTCAACTTCTTTCAAGAACTTTATTAAATCAAGTGACAACTTGAAAGAAGTGATCCACCTTATTATAAGATGTGGTAGAAAGTTCTTGAAACAAGTGAATTGAATTATCTACTTTTTTTCAGTTGTTTTAAGAAAAATCATTTCAATGGTCGGTTAAATGCGATTAAATGCGTTGCTAAGATCATCCCCTTTCTATGGCAGTGGAGAGAGAGAGAGAGAGAGAGAGAGAGGAGAGAGAGAGAGAGAGAGAGAGAGAGAGAGAGCGGCTTCCCAGCATCGCTCAGAGGAATGTGTGGATGGAAAGAAGGAGATTAGAGCTCTGCTGGAGCGCCGGGCGAGGCGTGATGGCACCGCATTCCCGGCTCGATTTGGCACCGGCGCCATGCAGAGAGCATGACAGGCATCCAGCGCTCAGTGACACACTGTGGGGGGGGGGGGGTTTGTTGGGGGGATGTGGCCCAACTCCCGCCCCCCCACCCACCCCTCCCTTTCTTTCTCTCTGTGGGCCGTTTACACCTGGCACTAACATGCATCTGGTATCTGGGTCTTATCTGGGCCTGGCTTATCTGGATTACATCTACACCCCACATTAAAGCTCCATGTTCTCCTGTCCTACAGACCTTCTTTCCCTTCTAGCCTCGCTCCACCTTTCCTTCCCTTCGTCCTCCACCCAACCTTCTTTCTCTGCTTCCTTAAGTCCCGTTTTATGTCCCTCTCTGCCTCTCTCTCTCTCTTTCTCTCTCTCTCTCTCTCTCTGTCTACTGTCTCTCTCTCTGCCTATCTCTCTCTCTGTCTGCCTATCTCTCTCTCTCTCTCTCTTTGTCTGCCTGTCTCTCTCTCTGTCTGTCTCTCTCTTTGTCTGCCTGTCTCTCTCTCTCTGTCTGTCTCTCTCTCTGTCTGCCTGTCTCTCTCTGTCTGCCTGTCTCTCTCTCTCTGTCTGCCTGTCTCTCTCTCTGTCTGTCTCTCTCTGTCTGCCTGTCTCTCTCTCTGTCTCTCTCTCTGTCTGCCTGTCTCTCTCTCTGTCTCACCTCTCTGTCTGCCTGTCTCTCTCTCTCTGTCTCTCTCTCTCTCTCTCTGTCTGTCTCTCTGTCTGTCTCTCTCTCTCTGTCTGTCTCTCTCTGTCTGCCTGTCTCTCTCTCTCTCTCTGTCTCTCTCTCTCTCTCCTCACCTCTGCTCTGAGTCTTTCCTGGATAACAGAACTGTTCGTTGACCTGAGCAGAAGTGTGAAAAACATCATGAGTTGTTTTGTTTTCGTTTTTACGAGTCTCATCACCCTGCTGTCCTCAGCAGGGAGGAACACAACCGACCGCCAACCGACCCTGACCTCTGACCTCTGACCCCCCAACACACCCCCCCCCCCCCACACACACACACACACACTGTCTGTTTCCTAACTGTCCGCCTCTCTCAACACACTGTTAGACCGCACCCTGCACAGACAGAACCTCCCTCGCCGCTTCCCTCCCTCCTTTCCATCCTCCATCCTTCTCTCTTTCCTTATTTATTCTCCCTCCCTCTTTCCTTCCCTACCTCCTTTCTATCCTCCATCCTTCCTTCTTCTCCCTCCCTCCTTTCCATCCTCCATCCTTCCCTCTTTCCTTCTTGCTACACCCTCCATCTCTCCTTCCCTACCTCCTTTCTATCCTCCATCCTTCCTTCTTCTCCCTCCCTACTTCCCTCCCTCCTTTCCATCCTCCATCCTTCCCTCTCTCCTTCTTTCTTCACCCTCCATCTCTCCTTCCCTACCTCCTTTCTATCCTCCATGCTTCCTTCTTCTCCCTCCCTCCCTCACTAATTCCCAATCCCTCTTTCCTTCCCCTTCCCCTCCTCCTCCCCCTTTTCTTTATCTGTGCCATTCCTATACCTTCTTTCCTTCCTTCTCCCCTCTCTCTCCTACCTACCATCCTTCCCCTCTATCCTTCCTCATCCCTCCTTCTCTCCCTCCCTTCTTCCTTCCTACTCCCTCCATCCCTCCTTCCCTGAACAGTGAGAAATAAAAACTGTGGTTTCGCCTCAGATGCTTTTCTGTAAATTCCATTGATTTTACTTGGAAACCGTCAGACAGGAGCAGCTGTTGCAAAATAAGGGAGGAAACAAACATTTCAAAACGAAGCTATAGGCCTAAAGGCAAATCCTAATTTAGATTTCTTATTTCTACTGAACTGACTCATTCATTTCTGGTAAGCATAGTTTCTATGCCTCCACGCCGGAGACAGCCGTGGCCGGAGGCATTATGTTTTCGGGTTGTACGTCCCATTCTCATGAACACGATATCTCAGGAACGCCTTGGGGGAATTTCTTCAAATTTGGCACAAACGTCCACTTGGACTCGGATGATGAAACCGTTTTTGGCCATAACTCAAGAATTCATACGCTAATTATGACAAAATTTCACACAAATGTCTAATAGGATAAAATGATGAAGTGATGACATTTTGTATCCAAAAGTTCAAAGGTCAACTTCACTGTGACATCATAATGTTTTGCTTACCACTGTAGCTGAGAAAACGATCTTGGGTCATTCATTCATTTGGAAGCAGTGACAACAGTGACCTAATAATCACATTAATTATATATGTTCAATAAATAAAGACTGTCCTTGCAATGATAAAACAAAGTTTATTGGCGGAGGCATACAACCATGAGGCGGTTATTTCTAGTTCTTCTTTAAACAAATCAAAGAGTGTGAATGTGTCCTTAATTCAGTATAATGAGCACTCTATGAGTCTAGTACAAATGTATGTGTGTGTGTGTGTGTGTGTGATTGGATCTTGAAGCTGTTCATTGCCTGGTGTGTGTAGTGGAAGCAAGCTTGTGATCAGAGGATCACTGATTTGAATCCAAACCAGAGAAATCAGTGCAAATAAGTAAACGACACTCGCTCTCTCCTTCCTCAACATCTACTGCTGAGGAGCCGCTGAGCACATGGGTGTAGGAAGCAGTTTGGCCATTGGGGGGGGGGGGGGGCAGATTTGACTACTGGGGTCCAGGGGCATTTACCTTGCGAGGCAGCTGGATTTGCGAGATCACGATCAATCCATCTTGCCAGGCTTCAAGTTCTGCGTTTGTGGCCGAACCACAGCGGTGCGGACCAATCAGCGTCCTGTAAGGGCAGCTGGGGGCGGGGCTTAGGTGTGGCGACAGCGAGAAGCGACTGTTCCTTCACAACAATGGCGGCTCCTAAAGAGGCTGCCTAGATGCTGCTGTAACATCAGTTATTTCTGAACTGGAGAGGATTTCTTCACTGAAAGAAGAGCAAAGAACGGCACTGAAGGCTTTTCTGGATGGAAAAGATGTTTTCGCTCTTCTCCCGACCGGCTTCGGCAAGAGTTTGTTTATATGGTTCGTCGATCTGATTGGTTGAAGTTAGCCCGTGATAGACAGTGACAGACAGATGGTTCATCCAATCACCTGCCAAGTGCCTGCCCTTTTCCAAACAGTTTCCAAGGACGACTTCCCAGATGGTTCTGTGTAACAAACCATCTGACGCATGCTCCTCAGGAGGAAAATTTTTCCAAAAAACAGCTCTGCAATATTCATTTCTAGTAATTTTTAAAAAGGCTATCTGAAAATAAAGAAAGAATGACTCAGGTGCTAAGTGACAGATCAGGCTTTATGTGTTGGTTACAGCAGGCTTTCAGCCAATCTATCTAGTTTCACCTGTTAGTCATTTATTTTTTGCGGTGCACTGGTCCTTTTTAAGAGCTAAGTGAGTTTTTTCTCCAAGCCCTGCTACAACACTGACTGGCTTCAGCTTGAAAAGATGTTAATTATAAAGTACATACAAAAAGCCAGCACTGTACCTGTTCCATTACGGCAGGATGATGAGCCATGCAAAGAAACGTTTCAGACAAGATGCAAGCCGTCCAATATGGTGAAGAATTAAGTTTAAGTTTAGCTGCAAAACAACTAGGCCTAACCTACCTTGCCTTTTTAAAAATCAGCACAGACAAAAATATAGTGCTGTAATAATATCAGAGAAAGATTACATACCTACAAGCATACAGGAGGCAAATAGACAAAGTATTGTCTTTACATAACTGACGGACAGATGTCTGCTTTTTGGAAGCAGTGACAACAAAACTATTGACCTTTTGTTGTTGACAGTCATGAAAACTATCTTTATATAACTTTTTACACATTTATTCCTCCTTGGCGCAATATCATACCTTTCATTTGCTGCACATCCTCTTTTTTCTTTTCTCTCTCTATCGGCACCTGACCAGTGGTGTTGAGTGGACATCTTGCCGTGTGAATTTCTTCATTATGATTGACACTTTAATGGCCCTGTGCTCGCTGACTGCTCTGCTCCATCAGATCAAGTGAAGAGGCATCACTCTGCTCACGATATAAATGTATTTATTTTTTCCATTGTCGTTTTGCCCACAAAGGCCTGCATCAGAATGTAAGCCATTATATTCTTTACAATCTGCCTTTGCGGGCCAAAATGCCAGTGGAATGCTTTTAATATTGCAGAACAGAACACGCAATTACAAGATATGATATTTAATATAGGGCCAGAGTGACACCTCTTCACATGATCTATGCAGCTTTGTTTTTGGCGGCAGTTTGGAGCGCTGCCTTACAGACCCTCCCTACAGACTATTTCTTGTGGCACTTTTTTCATAAGGAGATACTCTCTTCATTCAGCTTCATTCCACATTGCAGGAAGTCAAAGGCTTTTCAAAATAAAAGTCCCACGGTTGATTTGAAAATAACACAATGTCGTGGTTTATTTTTTGAGCGGGACATTTTAATCATCTTTTAATATTGGAGGGGACATGTGCCCCCCGTGTGCCCCCCCGTGCTTCCTACGGCCGTGGCTGAGCAAGGCAGTCAACAGGCAGCAACATAGTGCCAGTGTAAATGATAAATTGCACATTACTCGTTACTTTTCTTAAAAGTAATAAATTACTTTACTTATTACTCCCCGGGAAAAGTAATTAGTTATACTACTCGTTACATTACTTTTGTGTTACACACTGTTGTGCAACTTGGGTTCATTGGGCTGATAAATATTTAAGCTAACCCACAGAATCTGAATGATGACAGACACTAAATCTTTCTTTTGAGGTTTTTAATAAAGACATAGCCTACAGCATTAAATTCAGACTATCTGAGTCTTATTTCCCAATTTGTTGGCTCGTTCATGTCGCTCTGCTGTAATTCTGATATTTCCAACATGACTTGAAGGCAGCATGAGACGAGGGGAACCTGTCATAGATATTGCACCAATAAAGGTTAAAGAGACTGAAGAATGAAACGCAACTAACAACCGATCTGTTAGATCAGAAACTGTAATGAGATTACTGAAACTGGAACTGTAATGCCTTACTTTACTCTAACTAAATGTGTTAAACTATGAAATGCGCATTAAATTCACATTTGCTATTATATTAGCTTTAACTAACCGTAATAGTGGTAAATTAACCTGGTTTGACCCTGTTATTTCTAAATATTCTAAAATTCTGTTTGGCTTGGTGAGTCAACTGTTCCAGACATCCACACTCACACAGGACTACTATAAGAGATTACAGACGGCTTTTATACAGCCTGCTCTCTCCTACTGTCCTTACTGTAGCTGCACACACACACACACACACACACACACACTCCCTCTCTGACTCTGTCTACAGTAAGAGCTCTTGCGTGCAGCTGCCTCTCTCCTACTGTTCCTCCTCTATGTATAGATGGAGGCGGCGACCCGGGCCGTGACTCAGCCTCTATTAACGGGACAGAGGGACAGAGAGCCGAGCTGACCGGCTCACTCCACAGCTTACAGTTACAGTCTCACTGGCCGCGCTGGCTGCCGTCCACAGCGGGGACACTCACAGTCTTCCACACACACACACACACACACACACGGAGTAGCGAGTCCTACCTAACTGACTCACCGGTTGGCTGATTAAGTGAACAGTACCTCGCTTACATCAGATGTGCACATTTATATCCGCGTGCCCTTGATAAACTCTACAGTAATGTATCACACAGAGCCGCGGGGCGAAGCTGGCCTGGCTGACGACTGGCTGAAGTCTCCAGTGTTACTGTATAAGGTCACAGGCAGCGGCTGGGACCCCCAGGCTCCAGGCACAGGAGGGAGCGCTGCCTTCGTCAGTGACTCCACTCCTGTGTCAGTGAGTTCAACCTCAATAAACCTCAATATAGTTTGGTAACACTTTAACATGCATATTGGTAGTGTATTGGTTCATTATTACCACTTATTAGCACCTTATTCTGCACTTTATGGGACGCTTCACGTTACCTTCACCTAAAACCAATGCTTTAAAGAAGACTGTAATGTACAGAGCAATGTCAAACTGGAACAAGCTGCCACTACATTTAACCCAGATTACTACTAAGATCAGTTTTAAAAAGAAATTAAGAACAGCAATCATTCAGAAAGAAATCAGTTTAGGCTACATATGATATTCTGTATGTGAAGGTTGATTATATTTGTGGTGCTAACTGAGGTAATGCTTCACTGTGCACTAGTAGTATTGGGCAGTTATATATACTGATATATACCTAGTTTACTTATTCTATTATTTGCTTTAACCATTTACTGTTGAGGTGACATTATGAATTTTTTCCCCCCTTATTTTTATTTCATTTTGTTTTGTTGATATTGTGGATTGTCCATTATGTGATGTTTGAATGTTTTGTCTTGTATTTTGTGTGGACCCCAGAAAGAATAGTTGCTACTGCGGTAATAACTGATGGGGATCCTAAATAAAACAATAAAACAATAAACTATTGTGTTCTACAAGTAGACCCCATTAACTATGAGTTTTCCCTCCTAATTAGAGCTTATAGCAGTCACTAAGGAAGTTGAAAGTTGCTTGGGTCAGTATGCGTTACTAAGTTTGGGGCTTATAATGTGATAGTATCACATATTATTTAATATTTAATTAGTTAATAGTTAGTATGTGGTCCTTAATCTAAAGTGTTACCAAGTTTAAGTTTAGGTATTAATATTATATAGTACACTGAAATAATGACAAATAAAGTTGACATCGGTTCTTTTCTGGTGTGTCGTTTCTCACGCAAAAATCATAAAATGAATGACAATCATCCACATAAGCTTTGAATTTAAAAAAGTGACAAACACTGTCAGAGTACAGGCAACATTCAGATAATTGTATCCTGTCTGGCTGTAGTTTATTTCAGCTCAACTTTTGTTTACATTTGTGAACACAGCAAAAACTGTGTTCGATGCTTTCCCCTCTATTTAAAGTTAAACAATTTTTAAAGTTAACTCCTCTATCATATCCAGATGATGTAGCCAGAGCCACTGAAGTATCAACTAGCTCCCTGTGAAAAGCCCTTGTGTCATAAAGATGTATGTCAATCTATAAAGGTGGGTGAACTCTCTTCCACAAATAGAATGGGGGTTTTAAACTTCATTGATTAATTGCAGCAACCACAGCAGCTGCTGATGGAGGGAAAGCAGCTGATTCCCTGCCCAGATTTTCCCAATCAGTCTCTTCTCTGATTTCTAGACTAAAGCCACCAAAACTTGACTCAACTTGAATGTGTTGTGTGTGTCCAGTGTGAGTAAGTGGCAGTTTGTTTTGTTTACACATTCTGGAAGAAACTCTTTCACAGCGATGATCACACACACAAAGCGGGCTAATGAAAGCGAGCCAATCACAAAGCAGCGCTCTGACAACCCTAACGGCGCGCTCTGCCTTTCATCCCATCTGCCCGTCAGCATCGTCCAGGCTGTCTGACGCCGTCTATCAGGACGAGGAGACGCCTTGTTTCCATGCCAACCATCTGTTAGCTCACCCCCCCCCCCCCCCCCCCCCCCCCCCCCAAGCCGGTCCTTGCACTCCTCTTCTCTGGAAGTCACATGCGATCCGACGATGGAGACGTCGCTGTCAGTCAGCCGTGAGGAAGACGGTGTCGTCCCGGTGACTCAGAGCGATGACACGCCGTGTGATGTCACTGGTTTGAATCCAGTTTGAGTCCAGTTCATGTTCTCTGTGGACAGTTATGCCTTTTATCTTCTATCATCACTGTCACTCTCTCCTGGATATCGTCTAATGAAACAGAAGTGCCATAAAAATACGTATAGTTTAGATTTAATGTCATTTTATGGTGCGATC
Organism: Centroberyx affinis; assembly: GCF_046629955.1. NCBI lineage: Eukaryota > Metazoa > Chordata > Actinopteri > Beryciformes > Berycidae > Centroberyx > Centroberyx affinis. The sequence continues at coordinate 43,442 of NW_027282415.1, read as the reverse complement.
ACACCCACAGTTTGTTTTCTTTAGTCTGAACTAGGGCTGGGCGATATGGACCAAAAATCATATCTCGGTATTTTTAGGCTGAATGACGATACACGATATATATCTCGGTATTTTCTACGAAGTGGGCTAAATGTTCAGTTGTAAGTAGGGCTGGGTGATATGGACAATATCAAATATCACAATATTTTTTTAAAGATTTATTTTTGGCATTTTATGCTTTATTTGAGAGAGACAGGAAGGTATGGGAGAGAGAGCAAGGGGAGGACATGCCGCAAAGGACCACACGTCGGATTCGAACCCGGGTCGCTGCGGGAAGGCCTGAGCCAAATGGTACGCGCCCTACTCGGTGAGCCACCAGGGCACCCCATATCACAATATTTTTGACCAAATACCTCGATATCGATATTGCGACAGTATTGTAGGGATGACTATTGGTGCTTTCACAAAATATTTACACGATGAGTTTTTTGATAAATAATCATCAGTAATGTGGATATAATGACTAAGTGGGTAAAGGCAAATAATAGAACAGCTAGAACAGTCTGGTAAGTTCAGAAAATGACATCACTTTACTGTAATGCAGCCTTTAAAACCAGGAAAAGACACTTATGCCATATCACCATATTACGATATCCAAAATCTAAGACGATATCTAGTCTCATATCATGATATCAATATAATATCGATATATTGCCCAACCCTAGTCTGAACCATAGGAAAAGTCGACTTTGTTGCATTTTTGTATTTGGTTCGTTTAGGTTCAGACTGACCAATTACAAGCTGACCAGGGCTTGTAAACAAAAGCCACATGACTCACAAGTAGCTTGTTTATTGGACAGAGTTTTGGTGACCTGTCATTCTGCAGGTTAGAGATCTTGGTGGTGGGGGAGGACTCAAAAGCAGAAAGAAGTGTCATGGATTTGTTTACACAGCTGTTGATTGAGCTAGCGTTATCTAGCCTAGCTAGCTAGCTAGCTAGCAAGATTGCAAACTAAGTCTAAGGCATTAGCTTGACTATAACTTTACTTCCCTAAACTCTAACTACAGTTGCTATTTTATCTTAACACTATTCAGACTATTTCTGATTTTAAAAAAGTATGAAAGACAAACTGAAATGAGTGTCATAAAATTATCATGAACTTCAAAGTTTTTCATGTGTTCATGCAGGTTCAGCAGCAGGTCAGCGAGGGACGGAGAGCCGACTCCAAAAGAAGCAACCCTCGATTCCATTAATTCATTCTGATTTAGGCCTGTCTATAGTTATCTGTGTTCGATTGCCTCGGTCTGATCCATTTCACAAGTGGGGAGGGGGGAGAGAGAGATTCAAGGCTCATTGGTTGAATGCCAAACGGTGCAAAACTTACATTTTGTGTTGAATCTGGAATCGGAATCCATCAATTAAAGAAAGAATCGATTCCATCAATTCCATTACAAAGAGTCGGAGTCTGAATCAACTCCAAAAAATGTGGAATCGTCCGTCCTCAGTAATTTGAAATGTGTATTTAGCAGGACAGGCCCCTGGAGATGTCGCATCTGGTTTTCCAGGTAATGACGAGGTGCTGATCTTCCACTCACTTTGTCAGCGGTCTTCCAACATGCCGTCAGGTGGTTACTGTGGGATTCAGAACTGCAAAGGGTCCGTCTTTTCATTCTCTTGATTGTTTTTAATTCATGCATTTTTTTTTCTGCCCTATATCTCAATGGATCAGGGGTTCAGTTCCCACTCGGTCCACTCAGTACTGGAACCCGCCTGCACTCAAGGCAAGGCAAGGCTAACTTTATTTATATAGCACATTTCATACACAAGGCAAATACAATGTGCTTCACATAAAACAGAAAAAATACATAAAATGACATTAAAAACAAAAGAAAGAAAGATATTGAGCAGTCACTCTCACACTGGTGACACCTCTGGTCAGCCAGTAGAACGTCTCAGAGACTGACTCCCTTAATTTTTCCTCTCAAAAGGAAATCAGTTTAGATGAGATCTTGAAGGATTCTTGGAAGGAGCCTAGAGTCTTTCCAGTGGTCTTACCCCCCCCCCCCCATAGGCCCCACAGCCCCTATAGGACTTGCTATAGCTCCTGTAGAACAATACACAGATCATCTAAACAATTACAATTATAAACTTCAAGAAATCCTTCAATTCTCAATTAGGGATGCACATTTTAAGCAAAAATACTATTCGATATTCATTGGGAACTATTCGACCATTCTTTGAAGATCCCCCCCTCTCGTTTTAACGTTAAAACGAGAGAAGGGCCAGTTCGGGGCTAATCAAGCCATAGCTATTTACTACTACCAAGCTATGAAAATATACTTTTTTAAGACAAGACGATAGTTGCATAAACTATTCTATTTTTTATAACTTAATGACTATTAGAAAATTCGAAAATCACGACCCATCCCTATCCTCAATACAGGTTTGAGGATCCCATCAGAGCGGATAAACTACTCACCAGAGTTCCTCTAGACTCCTGTTGGGATCCTGTTTGTGACGCCAATTGATGAATAATTTTGTATAAAATAGGTAAAACATAAATAAAAGAAATAAATAAAGATAACACCTGTTACATCTACATACAGATGATTTAGCAGAAGGCCACAGAGAAAAGGAATGTTTTGAGCCGACTTTTAAAAGAGCCGACAGTAGGAGCACATCTCAGTGCTTCTGGAAGTTTATTCCAGTAATTGGGAGCAAAATTACTAAAAGCAGCTTCACCTGATTTAGTTTTCTACCCTGGGAACAACTAACAGACCGGTCCCAGATGACCTCAGAGGTCCGGGTGGCACTCAAGGCATGGTCAGGCCGTTTGGATAAAAGCGTTCACCAAATGGTTCACCATCAGTGTGTTTTCTAAAAGCTCCTTTAAGAGGCTGCAGCAGCTTCCAGGAACAGACAACATTACCAGTTAGCTGCCGTCGATACCAGGCTGGACATGACGTCTCTCTGTTCAATACCCAGCAGGAAGACTGGTAATGTGCTCTCACTGTTTTATCAGCTCATATGTGTGTGTGTGTGTGTGTGTGTGTGTGTGTGTGTGTGTGTGCGTGTGTGTGTGTGTGTACAAATCCACCTCTCGCTGCTCTTGCTGTGTTCATCTTTCTCACTGTCTCTTCTCTTTGTCTCCGTCCATCTGCTACATCAGAAGAGTAGAAATGCATTCTCACTTTGTTTTGTGTGTGTGTGTGTGTGTGTGTGTGTGTGAGTGTGTGTGTGTGTGTGTGTGTATGCATGCACGTCTTCCTCTCGCTGTGTTGGTCTTTCTCACACTCTCTTCTCTTTCCTGCTGCAACCTGAAGACTGGTAATGTTTGCTCTTTTGTGTTATTAGTGTGTAGGTGTGTGTGTGTGTGTGTGTGTGTATGCATGCACGTCTTCCTCTCGCTGTGTTGGTCTTTCTCACACTCTCTTCTCTTTCCTGCTGCAACCTGAAGACTGGTAATGTTTGCTCTTTTGTGTTATTAGTGTGTAGGTGTGTGTGTGTGTGTGTGTGTGTGTGTGTGCGTGTGTGTGTCCATTCACTTATTGTGTTAATCTCTCTCTCTCTTTGTCCTCTACATAAGAGAAGTGGTAATGTCCTCTCACTCCTTTTCAACCCATCTCTCTCTGGTCAACGATCACTCTCTCTCACATTTTCTCTCTCTAGTTATGTTTCCATCCAACTGTCAGACAAACTATATCTTACATTTTTACATGTTGCAAAAAAAATAAATTAGGTGCATTTCCACAGCTGGGTGGAAGCAAATAAATGGACTTCCTGAATGTGAAGTTGTTGTTTAGTTTCAGCTAATGTCATGCCATATTTCACGCTTTAAATCCAAGACAAAAGCAAAGAAATGCACTTGAAAATATTGTGATGCACCAACTAAGACTCACACGCCCATGATGGAGCCTTACACCAGTGACTCTCAACCTTTTTCATATCAAGGACCCCTAATTTAGTCAACATTAGGGCCACGGACCCCCATTTGATGAGATTTTCTCTCTTGGACCCAAATCTGAGAATATTTTTTATTGTTAAATATGAACTTTGTCCACAATTCCATGACTATCTGAATTGTAGGTAGAGAGATATCGGTGAAACTATGACCGAAATAGTAATTCTTCTACATTCTATAATTGTTCTTATAAATTAAATAATGAAGTTTAACAATTCATCAATTTGCTGGGGACCCTCTGGAACCCCCTCAAGGACCCCTGGTGGTCCCCGGACCCCACGTTGAGAACCACTGTACTACTTGTCTTGGATTTCTCTCTATTCCACTGGGATCTTATTCCTATGTACTGTTGTCATCAGTGAAGTGGCCAAAATTAAGACAACCTACTTGTCATTACAGAGACTATTATGGCTGGAGTGACATTTCTAGGTGTGATTTAGAAGTGATTTGTTCTACGTTTGTATAACCTACAGGTTTGTGGTGTTTACTCCTATATTGTTTTGGAGTCTTGATGTTGGATACAATGTATGGATTTATGGATGTTACAAAAACCTTTTTGTGATTGTTGTCTTTTTCCCTCACTAGGTACTGATTTGTTCCATGATGTTACTTGATGACCTTGGCCCTATGATTGGACCATCTTATTCCCTGTTCCTATATATACAGGCCCCATTGTATTGTTTATTCACATGCCTGATGAAGGTCACTTGGACCGAAACATTGTGTCATTTAATAAAAATGTTGTAAGTGAAGACAGTGTGCGGGAGTCTACACATTCCTACTTTGTCCTCCTCCTCCTCCTCCTCCTCCTCCGACGCACCTGGCACATACACACGGCTGTGCAAAGATTACTTTTTTGTGATAGTGATGAAATTTTATCAAAAAAATTGCCACTTCTATTCAGCTTTTCTAATCTGGTAGTTGCGCAAACAAATAAATCAAAACACTTGGATGTAAACTTGAGCTTCTATCTCTTTCTGCAGAGAGTAACACAAGGTAATGTGAGGTAATGTGTTCTACCTTCCTGCTTCCCTCTATCTGTCTGCCTGTCCACCTCTTTCCTGTTTTCATCCATCACTGCCGCTCTTTAATATATCTCTCCACTTATCTACCTGTCTATCTGCCTCAGAAGAAGAGCAGCGATGCGCCCTTACTCCGTTTAATCAGTTTTAATATCTTTCTCTATCTCTATCATCTCCATCTCTGTTTCTCTGCTTTCTCTCCCTCCGCTGTTGGATTTGAATCACAATGAGCTCTCGCGTTCCTGTTATCTTTCTGTCTGTATCTCTCTGTTTGTCTCTCTCTCTCTCTGCTGTAAAAGACGGGTAGTAATGTACTCTCTCTCTCTCTCCCTCTCTCTCTCCCTCTGTTTCTCAGAGATAACCACATTTCAGCAGTCAGCCTGATCCGCTCCCCTCCTCCACATACTTGACATTACAGCTCTCTCAGTTTGTTTACGCCCTGCTCCAGCATCCAGCGCTCCCTGATGCTCATCTGCTGCTTCCTGTGTGTCGTAGCTGTTTTACAGTCAAGCCTGAAGGTGAGCGGGGGCCTCGGCCTCCCAAACGCCCCGACCGAGGAGCTTAAACACCCGACAGTTTAGCCAAAAACTCACCTTCGTCCCAGTAATCCCGACGGTTAGCAAAATTTCATTGGATGAAATTGTTGTCTCCGCCCCTGAGTGCAGGATGAGTCATCAACAGAAATGTGCTGCTGTTTAGAAGAGACGCTCTATTCATTTTGATATAAAAATTTCTAGAAATCAAAGTTTTTTGGTCATTTTTTGGCCAGTGTTGGTGAGCAGGTGAACTCTAACTCTACCAACATCAGCAAAAAGGTAAAAACACTATTTTTCATTTCATGCGGTCTTCAAACTCTCAGTCTCATTGTTTAAAGGTGCGATCACACCTGCAGTTCATTTTCTTTGGTCCAAACCCATCGTGGAGACTTTGCCGGAAATCTGTATTTGGTTCATTTAGATTCACACTGACCACACACTGGTCAGTGAACCAGGGCTTGTAAACAAAAGTCACATGACTCACAAGGAGCTTGTTTATTGGACAGAGTTTTGGTGACCTGTCATCCTTCAGGTTAGAGATCTTGGTCAAAACAAATCTGATTCCAGTTCCTGTAACTTTATCTAACATGATGGACTTGTCTGTCTCTTCTTCTGTGGTGTTCATACCAGGTAGGAACACATGAATAAGCAGCTGGATATGACCATCAGTCCAGACTTCGTTTTGTTCTGCTAGGCTTTCCGAGCATGAGGGACCACACCCGTCTCCTTCTACCCATAATCCTTTGTGTTTTGGGGTGGTTTCCAGTAGTTGGTTGGATTACGTTCTCGCTCCTAACGAACCGCACCACAGCAGCACTGAGACTCACATTTTCAGGCGTCTCGGTGCCGTTATTTAGTGGGACAGCATGCATTGCTAAATGATTGTGGGAAATGTAAACTAGACAGAAGTAAACAGACTGTAACTGTACATGACTTTGTCCTTTACCCAGAGTTTGGCCAACAGTCAGGTTCCTCTGCATGTAGCCTCTGTTAATTCATCTCTGGCTTTTATATTATTAATGTTAATGGCTTTCATTTTTTTATTGTTTTATTGTCTGTAAAGCCATTTATAACTTTATTTTGAAAAGGGCCATGCTTGTTATTGTTTTATAATTGGTTTATTATGAGCAAAGAGAATGAACTTTACATGGACTTTGACACAGTGTGATAGATGGTGACACTTTACCTTACAGTGGCCTTACTGCAGTGTGCTCACCTATGAAAAGGTGTAAGTACACAAAACCCTTCTCTTTCTGTGTGTGTCCACACAGAAAGAGAAGCGTTCTTCAAAGGTTCTCCAAAGGTTCTTTGGTTAGTCTAATGGTTCTATATTGAACTGTAATGACTCAATAAACCATCTGATTTGTTAAAATGAAAAGCTGCCAAATCAGAATAAAGAACCAAGTATGGTTTTAATAATTGCAGCTGATTGCAGCAACCAAAGAATGATTTTCCCTTTTCAGATTGTTTCATTTGATTAGCAGAGGAAACAGAGAGGCTGAAAACTACTCAGTATTTCACAAGAAAAAAGCAAAAATTACAGAAAAAAATGAAAAACTAGACATGATAATGAATTTGTATAGAATACTTATGTTTTTTTTCCTGTACCATGAATGATCTTGCGACCCCCCAAAATGATCTTGTGACCCCCTGGGTGGTCCCAACCCCCAGGTTGAGAACTACTGCTTTACAGCACTATAGAGAACCTTTTTCTACCTTGTTCTAGCCTAAAAACCATCATCTGCTGCTATAGAACCCTTTTTTTTTTTTTTACATTTTTCCTTAAATACTAACAGCATCACTCACTGTAACTGACAACTACAAATTTCAAAGCAACTTACTGCACTATATGTTTGTGTTTTTAGCCCAACTCAACTCTTGAGTTTTGAAACAAGTTTTGCCAACTAATAATCTTTTGTTCAGATAAATTACTTTTCTTCTGTAGAAAAACTTGACACTTAGAGTTTTACTTACTAAGAATTCCAAATTATAAAAAGTTTTGCCAACTATTAATATTTTGTTGTTGAGTTTTACATACTAAGAATTCAATATCTGCACTTCACACTTTCCACACACGGGCTAACACACTGGAATCAGTTCATTCACTATAAGTTTTCCCCGGCTGCCCTCACATGCCCCTCTTGGAAAATACCCATAATGCACTAGTGGCGCCAGTTGCTCCCCCTTGTGAGGTTCAGAGAGGTCGTGACCCCCCCTTCAGCAACTCATGACTGAGAACCAGTGGCTTTAGCTGCCAGGTTTAATTAAGAAATAAACCTTTAATCGGCTGTTTCCCGCCTGCCTGCGGTGAGGCTCGCGGCGAGGAGGGGGAGAAAGGAGGGGGAGGGATGGAGGGAGAGAAAGGAGGAGGAGGAAGGAGAGACGGATGGATGAGAGGAGAGAGGGAGCAATGGGGAAGAGGAGGTGTAGCCGAAAGAAAGAAAGGAAAGTGTAGTAGGGAGGGAAGGACGGGACAATGGAGTTAGGAGAAGGAGGTATAGATGGAAGACGTGGGAGGAGAGAGAGAAAGGAGGAGGAGGAGGAGGAAAAGAGGTTAAGGAGGAAGTTAGGGTTAGGGAGGAAAAGAGGAAGGGAGAAGGATGGAGAGAAGAAGGGATGGGTGGAGAGAAAGAAGGAGGTGGAAGGAGAGAGGAAAGGAGAGGACAAGGATAAAGGAGGTGAAGGAGGAGATGAAGCAAAAAGATAGGAGAGAGCGAGATGGGAAAGCAACGGAAGTAGAGAGAGGGGGAGGAGGGAGAGAAAAAAGTGAGGAGGTGAAAAGAGGATGAGGAGAGAAGGAGAAGGAGAGAGGGATAAAGGGAGATGAGAAAATGCGAAAACCAGGAGGAGAAGGAGGAGGAAGAGAAGGAAGACATGAGATGAAGATGGCAAGGTGAAGGAGCCAGAGAGGGAGGCATGAGGAGGAGAAAGGAAGGAAAGGAGGGGGAGGAGGTGGAGACGAAGGAGGAGGAGAATAGGAGAAAAAAGAGGGATATGGAGGGAAAAAAGAGAAGAAGAGGAGGGAGAGAGGAGGATACGGAGGAAAAGGGGAGGATGAGGAGGATAAATTGGAGGAAGGAGGAGGCAAGGAGGAGGAGAGAGTGAAGGGGAACATGAGTGAGATGGAGACGGCAGGAAAACGAGTTAAGAGAAGGATGAGGGAGGGAAAGGAGGGGGAGGAAGAGGAGGAAAAGTGGAGACGGATGGTTGAGGGAGAAGAGGAATGAAAGGAGGAGGTGTGGTCAAGAAGGAGGAGATGTTGGAGGAGGAGAAGGAGTGGAGGGAGGGAGGGAGGGAGGGAGGGAGGGAGGAGGAGGAGAGGAGGAGGAGAGCGGTCAAGCGGTGTGACCCAGCAATCAGTAGGTGGACTGGAGCCACGATTCCTCTGGAATGTGTTTATTCCAGAGAGAGAGAGGTAGAGAGAGAGAGAGAGAGAGAGAGTGAGAGAGAGAGAGAGAGAGAGAGAGAGAGAGAGAGAGAGAGAGAGAGAGAGAGAGATGGAGAGACAGAGGGATACAGACAAAGGAAGGGACATATAATGGAGAAAGGAAATGTTTTTTATCCGAGAGAGAGAGAGAGAGAGAGAAAGAGAGAGAGAATGGAGAGAGAGAAGCTAGAAAAAGAGAAATAGAGATAGCGAGAGACAGATAAAAAGAGGGATAGAGAGAAAGAAAAGCGTAAAGAATGACAAAAAATTGGAATATTATACTTTAGGGAGAGAGACTGAAGTTTGGCCCTGAGTCAGAGAGGTAAAGACTGTGTGAGAGAGAGAGAGAATGAGGAGTGTATTTGTTTGAGAGAGCGAGAGAGAGAGAGAGAGAGATGGAGAGAGAAAGAGAGAGAGAGAGAGAGAGCTGGAGAGACAGAGGGATACAGACAAAGGAAGGGACATATAATGGAGAAAGGAAATGTTTTTTATCCGAGAGAGAGAGAGAGAGAGAGAGAGAGAGAGAGAGAATGGAGAGAGAGAGAAGCTAGAAAAAGAGAAACAGAGATAGCGAGAGACAGAAAAAAGAGGAATAGAGAGAAAGAAAGGCATAAAGAATGACAAAAAATGTCAATATTATACTTTAGGGAGAGAGACTGAAGTTTGGCCCTGAGTGAGAGAGGTAAAGACTGTGTGAGAGAGAGAGAATGAGTGTATTTGTTTGAGAAAGAGAGTGAGAGGGAGAGAGAGAGAGAGGGAGAGAGAGAGAGAGAGAGAGAGAGAGATGGAGAGACAGAGGGATACAGACAAAGGAAGGGACATATAATGGAGAAAGGAAATGTTTTTTATCCAAGAGAGAGAGAGAGAGAGAGAGAGAGAGAGAGAGAGTGGGAATGTGTGTGAGAATGTGTTTATCCCTTGAATCGAGCGACAGAGAGATTTGCCGTCGGTTTCTAAGGAGAAAAAAATCAGTGACTCGGGGCGTTTAATGAGCGAATAGCTGAGCGAGGCTCAGCCGGGCGGCTAATGCTTCGTTAAGGAGACGCTGATTGGACTAGCGGCTAAATCCCCCGCCGGCCGCTCCGCCATAATGAGGCTCTTTGTTCGGTAAGAAGGAGTCACAGGAGTAAAACACATAGAGCGGACTCTTCCAGCACAAAAATGAAAAATAATAGGAATTTCATCATAAAAGTAATTCACGGTTAAGTCTCAAATTAATGAAGTCTTAATATGTTTTTCGTAAAATAAGCAAAAAAAAAAAAAAAGACAATATGGGGACTAGGGTGTGTTATGTTTCAGTGCAACTTTTTTCATCAATTATCATGAATTATTATATTACTTAAAGTGGATACAGACAACTTTTCAACTTTTCCCCCCGTTGTCCCCCCCTAGCGTTTCCAAGTGATATTGTTGTTGTTTGCGCCGCTGTCACAAAGACAACCGGATCTCTTTCCATTAGAGCCTAGCTCTGTGCTACAGAACAAACCATCTGTCTGCTTATCAACTCCTTGATCATAACACAATATAGTAACTTTCACCACTGCTCATTTTAGAAAGGCCACTGCAAGAAAACGTGTTCTTTGTTTAGATTATCAAACGGACAATGGATCATTTGTTTGTTTCTGGCTGCTAGCATTAGCGTTAGCAACATGGCTAACGTTGCTAACGCTAGCTAACACTAGCAGCCAGAAACAAACATAGTTAGATGTTTGTTTCTTTTGTTCCAGAAACAAACATAGATGTTTGTTTCTGGCTGGTCCTGGCTTCCTTGTAGCTCCTGGTTCGTTTTCTGGCTGCTAGCGGTAGCAACATGGCTAACGCTACCGCTACCGATAGCTATCGGGGAAACCTATCCTATTCCTCTTTTGGTTGCTCAATGGATGACGCACTTCCTTTGTGCCGTAAATCGAGCCTTCATTCTCCCGGGAGATCGTACCTGGTGGCAGACAGAATAGCATAGTGAAAGCGAGGCTTATAGGGAACCAATCTAAACGCTGATGGTGTCATTATTCTATAGACATTCAATCAACATTTACTTCATAATGATAAGTTAAAGCAAAAAAGTTGTCTATAGGGTCTTTAAATCAATTAAGTGATGTTAAAGCTACACCAGGCAACTTTGCATGTTGGTGGCTCCAAATAGCAGCAAGAGGTAAATGATTCAAAGATTTCTTCAATACTTCATTACCCAGAAATCCTGAAAGGTGACGTCAGTAAACTCTTTACCAACCAGCCGGTCTGTGGTGCTTTATACCAGAGATACCAAAGAGAGGAGAAGATCTAACGCTGGTGAGTCCAGCTTTCTCTGCTGCTGTTAGGAGACAGTCTGGATTTCAGTCTGAAGTTTGCATTCTTCCGAGTGAGCAAGTGACCGCACCTGACATCAGAGTTTCATTTGGGAAAAAATGGCAAATCTTCAGGGTTTCAATTAATGAGATGGGACTCTTCTCTGTTACAGCCTCACTGCGTGATTTAGACCAGTGATTCTCAACCTTTTTCATATCAAGGACCCCTAATTTAGTCCACATTAGAGCCACGGACCCCCATTTGATGAGATCTGAGAATATTTTTATTGTCAGATATGATTTTGTCCAGAATTCCATGACTATCTGTATTGCAGGTAGAGAGATAACAGAGAAACTATGATCAAAACAGTCTTTCTTCTACATTCTCTAATTGTTTTAACTTCTTGTAAATTAAGTTAGTTTAACAATTCATCAATTTGCTGGGGACCCCCTGGAACCCCCTCAAGGACCCCTAGTGGTCCCCAGACCCCACGTCGAGAACCACTGATTTAGAGAGATAAGACGGTGGATTTTTACATTAGTCCCTGCCTCATGCAGCTTTACAGCTACAATATGCAACTTTTTGCCTTGAGGTAATGAAGTGTATTGTTAGTCCCGCCCTCCTTCACCTCAGCTGGGCAAGTTCGCACCCCGACACCTGTCACTCATCGCGATGAGCTGTCTGATGAACTGATGATGGGATAATTTAGTACTGCTAGCTACATAGAAAATATATCAAACTGCCTAGCATGCTACCTGACGCTTTTCTACACAACAAGCAAATCTATAGATCATCATCTATAGATACGTCATCAGAGAAACGTGCAGAGTGGCAGTAGAGGGCAGGAGATTTAAAGATCCCATATGGTGTAAAACAGGATCTAAACATGGTGAAAGTATCAAAACGCACGGTCGCCAACTAAATCCACACAATCCATATTAGTGCAGCGAGCCTCTAAACGAGCCGTTTGGACTTCTGTAACTTTGTGGCGTCACAAAGGTTCGCTCATTATCATTTTTGTAAGAAATAATAGACTAACAAAGTGTTTTTTTCAAAGCGGTTGAGCGGTTGTCATTGTTTATTACCGGAGAGTTTTCCCTACCTGTAGCCACCGGGCCGCGGCGTCTCACGTTTCACTCTTGAGACGGTTAGCCAATCAGAACTGAGGGGTCGTTAATATTAATGAGCCTTAAAGACACGGCGACAGAAACAGCCTGTTCTTGGTAAGGCTCAGAGAGATGCTGGAAAATGAACGTGACAAAATGGATTGAGAGTGTTTTTGGTGCATGACACCACACACACAGCTTTGAATGGACCTCAAGACAGAAAATAAAACTCTGGGAAGTGGAGAATATGGGACCTTTAATAAAGACAGCAACATTGCCGTACCGAACAGTTTGTTATCGTGATGTATTGTAGTTTGGAACAAAAATGGCGCGTAAAATCAGTTTCTCTTCCATCTCTATCTCGTCTGCTAACGTCACGCTGAAGCCCATTGGTTGCCCTTTGAAAGATCGCCCACAAGACACGCCCACAGGAAATGGTTTACGCCCCAAAACATCATTGAAAAGCTAATTTCAGGCAAACAGGGGATATTAGGCATGAACACAAAGGGACACAGACAGACAGACTGATTATGTAGAATATATCCTATTGATTTATTATTATTTTTAACATAGTTACATATTGTAGCTTTCCACATGTAACATGGTGTAGCCTGTTTTAGTCAGAACTCTGTATTCTGCACTAATGATCGCTTCCTGTTTGCACAGTATCGACCTGCTGAGCTCTCTGCTCTGCTGTTTGTCTCTCTGTGCTGATCGGTTATGTGTTTATTGCAAGCCGGACCTGTAAACCAAATACAGACTTGAACTGAACTGTGTTGAACCTTGTAATTTCAACACCTTGCTGTAACGCTGTCAGGGAGATGAGCATCGTTTCATGCGTGGACGCCGTGTGAGACTCGGGGGGGGGGGGGGACACAACTCTCTCCCAGAATGCTCTGCAAAACAAAGCCTCTGCCATGGTAACAGATCGACTTTCTGCAGCGATGATTATTTCCATGGCAACATTATCAAAAGTTGCACGGCGACGATCGTACACGTGCCAGCCAGATTCGAACAGCAATGCCTTTTCTGTCATTCTCGTTTTGTGCTGAGGGGATAATTATGCCCTATATCCTTTTCTTTTATTGCTTCTTTATGGCTTTGTTGTTATGGCAAAAGCTGATTTTACTGCAAGCTGTTATGAAAATGTACCATAAAAGCTTGACTGATTCATTTGTTTGTGAGTAACAGAAAGAGAAAGACAGAGAGAGAGAGAGAGAGAGAAAGATATTGTCGCCCAGAATCGAAACACAGGACGCCTTAATGAATCCATATTTTTTCCTGTACATTCATGCTCAGATAATACAGACCTACTCTCCATTAAAGCATAAAGACGCCTTGGCAGAATGTCCCGTGACAGGTTTACTGCTGCACTTTGCACGTTCAACTCTGTAGTGTTGAATTTAGGCCATAAAACACAGTGTAACGCCAATATGGTGACAAGACATCCTGCCCCTTTGTGTTTGATCAGCTATTAAACAGTCTGCCAAGTACACTTCTCTCCGGGGTTTCATTTTAGTTCCCACCTGTACGTCGTCTTTCTCAATAATTCTGTGTTCATACGGCTGCAACTGAAGAGTTCACCTACAAAACACTGCGTATAAATGTTGGAAAAATAAAAACAAGACTTCCTACTGAAGGTTATAGCGCACAATATCTTAAGATTTTATACAAACCAGCCTGTTGTCATGATCCCTGCCTAGCCCTTGTGTTTTCCTTGTGTTTCCCCCTTTCCTGTGTTCCTAGTGCTCTCCTGTCTGTCTCTTTCCCTGTCCATGCTTTGTGTGTGTGTGGGCATGGTCTCCCTTCCCTGTTCTCCTGGCTCCCAGCTCAGCTCATCCTGCACACCTGAATCCCATCACTCGCCACCGTCTGCTCACCTGCTTCCCTTCAGCCCATGTAGCACCCGATAATGTAATAATTTCCGGAAAATGTAATAACGCCTGAAAATGTAATAAAATTTGCACTTAACTTGATCGAAAATGTAATAAAACCCAATAATGTAATAACGTGACCAATAATGTAATAAAATGTCCTGACTGATATTGTAATAACATTTTACCGATAATGTAATACCTTACAAATATTAGGTCCTACACAGGCCTAATGCATGAATATAAGATATATTAAAGATGAGGCAAACATGGTGTTTCAGTCAGAGATTAGTTTATTTTTAAAAAAACATTCAGAATGACTGGTCGCTTTGGTACCCCTCGGTGCCAAAAACGCCGTTCGCCGGACACCCGGTGACGCATCGTCGTCGGGATCCCCGCCGAAATCTCGTCCGGATCACCGGGAACAAATCGGCGCCCAGCTATCGGCACCGACCGGAACCGCGGCCCCGGGAAACTCCGGGAAGCGGCGGCCGGAAAGCCCTCAGTGCCCCGAAACCTCCATGCTTGTCTGTGTCTCTCTCTCCGCCGACAGATTAGCTTCAGTTTACATGCATGATATTGGTCTGCCTGCTTACTGTGTGGGAGAAACGGGCTCCCGATCTCAGCGGAGAAACAAGATGGCGGAGAAAACAAAACTTAAATTTCTGGCTCTGTGAGCCTATGATGTGCCACGTGCCACGGCCGACCAATGGTGTAACTTCATCACTCAGTCAGTGACAGACATTCGCAGCACACTACTGAATGATGCGCATCAGAGGGGATTTAGGAGTGGGTATACGCAATGCCGACTGAAAAATAAGTAGGTATATGTCGTATACCTGCACTACACCACTGATCCTTTCTCCCCGCGCACTACTGGGTGGTGGCTCCTGGTTTTCTGTTCTGTTGAACTTTGGTTCACACTCACAGCACATGCAGTACATTTCCACACATCCACTCCTTACCTCACTGATCTAACTGACTTATTCACATACAAGGGTTTGGCTTCGGTTGTTAAACTGATTTTCGAATTAATTTATCCTTGGTTACTCCTTTAACACGCATGTGTCTCACCTTTGTTGCAGTCATAGAGCTAGGCTGTAACACTGTCAAGGAGACAAAACCAAAGAAAAGACCAAACAGGACAAACTGTTGGTGTGAGTGTACCACGCCTACAGTTTGTTGTCTTTGGTCCACACCATTTTTATATTTGGCTCCTTTCGGTTCACATTGATCCTGCCAGGTTAGTTTGACAGTGAGGAGAGTCAAAACAAATTTGATTCCAGTCCCTGTAACTTTAGCTAAGCATGATGGACTTGTCAAGTGAAGTAAAGTCAAGTTTTTTCATATAGCCCTTAATCACTTTTACAGCCTGTCTCACAGGGCTTCAAATACGGAGCCCGGGAGTGGCCATCGGGAGAAAAATAATTTATGTCGTGGCCACGATTTACTGTAACGAGATAAAATTCGTTCCCTCGATCTGGTTAAAATGAGTCCTCGTTTTGGTTTATTTGTGCGCATGAGATACAATTCGTTCCTCGATTTCCTCTTTACATGCGCAAAAATTGCCAAAACGTGCCCTCGAAATAGTGATATGGTGCTCTCGATATATAATACATGCACTCTTCATGAGCTTATAAAGCGTCGGTGCACATATTGGTGATTATGTTTAAATGTGGCCTGTCCTAGGTGTGTTGCAGCACCTGATTGTGTTTACATGGCCTGAAGGTTAAGTGGCTAAATATGTTGCAGTATTTGGGGGATATGCCTATTCAGTGAAAACAGACAATGGATATTATTTTTCTCCCGATGGCCACTCCCAGGCTCCGTATTTGAAGCCCTGTGAGACAGACTGTAAAAGTGGTTAAGGGCTATTTGAAAAAACTTGACTTGACAAGTCCATCATGCTTAGCTAAAGTTACAGGGACTGGAATCAGATTTGTTTTGACTCTCCTCACTGCCAAACTATCTAACCTGGCAGGATGACAGCTTGCCAAACTCAAGTGTCAATGTGAACCGAAAGGAGCCAAATACAAAAATGCAGTACAAAGTAAAATTTTCCACTATGGTTTGGACCAAAGACAACAAACTGTAGGTGTGGTGCGGTCACACCTACAGTTAGGTGTGGTGCGGTCTTTTGGAAGTTACATTTGAGAGTAAAATCCAGAGCTTATTTTTGGACATAAAGGCGTAACATGTCGTGTTTGCTTAAAGCCTAGAAGGTTTGTTAGTATACCAGATGAAGTTTGGTTCCAGTTTACAACTTTACCAAATCCTTACTAGGCCTATCTGCAATACCTAAAAGGTTCCTTTTAAGTTGCATTTTTTCCTAAACTGCACAGTTTAACGAAATCGAGGGAACGAATTCTATCTCATGCACACAAAGGGACTAAAAACGTGCGCACGTTACAGTAAATCGTGGACTCAATATAACTTTTTTTCTCTCCCAATGGCCGCTCCCGGGTTCCGTATTCAAACTCCCACATTATGAAAACAATTTTGCCTCTCTGGTGTTCATAGCAGGTAAGAACACATGAAGAAACAGCTGAATATGAGCATCAGTCCAGACTTTATTTTGTTCTGCTAGGCTTTCCAAGCATGAGGAACCACTGGCTGTCAGATGTCAACATCTGTCTCCTTCTACCCATAATCCATTGCATTTTGGGGTGGTTTCCTGTAGTTGGTTGGATTACGTTCTCACTCCTAACGAGCCGCACCACAGTTCTCTTGTTTGTGGACTGAGACTTGTTTTCAGGCGTCTCAGTGACGTTATTTGGTGACACCCAAAGTTGATTTCTATCGTTCTCACCTGGTCAAACAAACAGAACTGAAGGAGAAATCACTCCAGAGTTCCAAACTGTTCCAAACACGCTTGGTGTGAATGCTCCTTTGACAGGACAAGACTTTGGTTTTCAAGCACTTCTGCAGCTGTTCTCTAAGGAACGTTTCTGAGACTTTATTCCTGTCGTCTTTTGAAGTTGTAGAGAACTGGGAAGAGAAAAAATTGTAGAGAACTTGCCAGACAGAACTATTGCTCATGACACAAAATCACATTGGTAGGAAAGGTAGAAATCGTATTGGCTGACGACCGGAGACAGCTCATCTGTGGTCATGTGACTGCAATGTCCTGGGTTTGAATCCAGCACAGGACCTTTGTCACATGTCATCCCTCTCTCTCTCTGTCTCTCTCTCTCTCTCTCCTAATCTTTCCTGTCTATCTCAACTGTAAAACTATCATAATAAAGGTAAAAAGCCCCAAAAATAATCTAAAAAAAACCCCAAACCTTTGTCGACCAACAAGTGAGTTTCCCCAGTCGCTCAGCTGTATAAAATGAGTGGACTTCCAGTGACTTGCTGACTGTGTTTCTCACAGTGTGGACGTACGGTGAAGGGGATCAAACCTGTGACGGCCTCTCTAACCACCAGGCCTCGACCCCTTCTCAAAGTACAAAATTAGATAGTGTAAACATGCCGCCATTTTAAGAATCTTGTTGTTCTTGGGCAACCTGGTGGAGAGAGCAGCATCGAGACAAACAACTCCAGGCAGCATCACCAGGCACACAGGCAGAAACACAACAAACCCAAACCACATAAACAGAGGGAGCAGAGTCAGAGTGAACAGTTAATTAATGCTGGTGATGAGCCAGTTTCCCCCTGTCTGTCTGTCTGTCTGTCTGTCTGTCTCTCTGCCTGTCTGTCTGTCTGTCTGTCTGTCTGTCTGTCTCTCTGCCTGTCTGTCTGTCTGTCTGCCTGTCTGTCTGTCTCTCTGTCTGCCTTGCCTGTCTGTCTGCCTGTCTGTCTGTCTGTCTGTCTGTCTGCCTGCCTGCCTGCCTGTCTGTCTGTCTGTCTGCCTGCCTGTCTGTCTGTCTCTCTGTCTGCCTTGCCTGTCTGTCTGTCTCTCTGTCTGTCTGCCTTGCCTGTCTGTCTGTCTGTCTGTCTGTCTGTCTCTCTCTCTGCAGCTGTCCCGGTGTTGCCTGCAGCATGCATGAATGGAGAGGGAGAGACAGTTGGACTAATGAGATTGTGAGCTAAGTGGTGGGGAGAGATGGTTTAGCCCCACGGGGGATAAGGGCTCCAACCTTTACACAATGTCAGATGGTCTGGGAGCGGAAGTTCAGCTACTGTTTCTGCACCTATACCCCCCCCCCCATGTAATTATTTAATGGCATTGGCAGATTTTTTTAACTTATTTTAAAAAATGCAATTTTAGGACTCAATTATAGACTAAATGACTTGATGGGGATTGTTTGCAGTGTATCTATCTATCTATCTATCTATCCATACACAGTATTACTATTATTAATTCATTATTAATTAGTTTTACAATAAATACACAATAAAAACATCATAAAAAAGTGACACATTATATAAAAGCACATTAAAACACATAAGAACATATACCCACACAGACCAACATCAAATGATAAGACCAGACAAGGAGGCAATAGCTCGATATAGTGGAATTAAAGAATCACTCATCGGTACAGGACAAAGTTGTTAGTAGTCCCTGGTCCTTTGGCTCTTGAGTTTACTCTAAACCAAACTAATTTCACCTGCTTTACACCAGTAATCCATGTATGACCATATAGCTTCACCAAGTCTGTGACCTTTACTTAGGTTAAACTATCTCTTATTCTAGTTTTTATGTCATCGATGTGTCAATCCTCTGGATATCAATCCGGTTTGCAGAAATCTTTATCTCGTTCGCTGTTTTGTTGTCTGTGGCTTTATGAATGTGCATTCATTCCCCAAGAAATTAATCTCACTGTTATCCCCGAACACTTGTCTAATTATAAAACATTTTTCTGCCTTGCTTGGAAACGACCTAACCCCCCCTCTCCTCCCTGTGCTGGCCTGCCATTCTGGTGTTTACTAGGAAATGGTGCGTTTATTTCGGTTTAATCCCTCTCCCTGGCCGGCCGGGGCGGTCAGATGACAGGCGCTAATCTCTGGCCTGCCTGACTGCCTGCCTGCTCAGTAATATGTGATTAAAACCTGGCACGCCTCCCTCAAGTAGGAGGCCCGGGTCCCAGCGAGAGGGGCGGGTGGAAATGATGATGATGACGAAGAGGAGGAATAACTGTGACACTTCTCTCTCTGTTTCTCTGTCGTTCTCCCTCTGCCTCCTCGTTCTCTCTGTCTTCACCCTTCTCTCTGCATGTTTTCCTGTTTTCTCTTTTCTGTCATTCCTCCCTCTCATTGATTTCGGGGTGAGGACTATAGATCGGTGTACGTTAATTTGCTCGTCTGTACACGATATCTCAGACACCGCTTATCAGGTTTTACCGAAACTTGCATCTCACCAATTACGGGTCCAAAAAAACAAAAACAAACAAACAAAAAAAAAAACAGTAATATCTTCATGTTTGAATTAAATGACATGAAAAGTGGTGCACATATCCAGCTTTCCCTGCTCTACAAATTTTCCTCCAGAGCAACCTGTGTACGTTGAATTGAATTTTCTACCATTTTGAGTTTCTTGGAAAACAGTTTTCCCTCCAAAAGTTTTTTCATTTATTTGGCCCAAGCGGTGACTGGGACATTTGTAAATCCACACATGCCAAGAAAATAACTTGCATTGTTATATTAGAGACTTAAAATTTTGACCTTTTTCACACATGTAGGGGGGCGGCATCATTTATGGGGGATAACATATTTTATGTTGCCTTAACATTTACCTTAACACAATCTATTCAGAGAACTAGCATCCTCAACATTTAGCGCAATCTATTCAGAGAAGCTAGCATCCTTAACATGCAGCACAATCTCTTCAGAGCTGCTAGCATCTTCAACATTTAGGACGCTTTAATCAGAGAACTAGCATCCTCAACATGTAGTAAAATCTATTCAGAGTTATCATGCTAGCATCCTCAACATTTAGCACACTCTATTCAGAGAACTGGCATGATAGCAACCTCAACATTTAGCACAATGTGTTTAGAGAGTTTCTAGCATACTCAACATTTAACTTTGAAAAAGACAAACAGAGCATGCTTAATTTATGAGAAACCTCTATGAAAACAGTATATTGATTGTGAAATTTTGGTCAAACAATCTCTGGAATTGGACACACTGATGTTAGCATACTGCATATTTAACGGAACTGTATCCAATTCCGGTCACTCGCGTAATTTCCGGTGTTTACCTGTATTTTTATATGGAGTTCCCAACCGAAAGCTAAGTGACGTAAATTCATACACATTTCAGAAGCTAGGTATCAAATTTCATAAATATCTATACACATTTAAGCATATAAAACACTAAGTTACGAACTTAGTCACGAGCAATTAGCTGGAAGCCTTAAATCCCACTTTGGGTGACAGTTACTTCATGTAGAGAATCGGTATTGGCTGATAAATGGAAAAATAAGAGCTTTGAGTACATAGCCTGCACTTCTTACAAGTATCTGTAACATTGTGAAGGTACAGGAAGGGTTAATAAAGGGTTAATATCGAGTATATGAATACACCGACAAGTAAGTGTCCGGATTTGGATATGAATTGTGAATTTAAAAAAATAGGTGCGCTATCATCCATTTGCAGGGACTGGAAGAAAATCAATTACAAGTTACGGTAAAAGCGATATTAAACTTTAAAAAAGACAGATGGAGGATTGTTCATTTATGAGAAACTTCAGTGAAAACAGTACAGGATGAAATATATTGGTATTTGATTGTGATTTTTTTGCCATATGCTGTATGGAATTGGATATCCTGATGCTAGCATAATTCACCAGCAGCAGTCAGGTAGGCTACAGAGGCGTTACTGGCCTACATGTCTCAGAACAGGATGAGGCTACACTTTTGATTTGAGAGAGGAAGAGTTGGTTATAGCACAACTGGAGGACAGCAGTTTTATTTAGATTTATCTGGCCAGACAGTTCAGCAGACTGAGACGTGAAACATCATTTTTAGTTCAGATATATTAAGCGTTCCTTGTGTTTTGTCAAATGTTCAAACACAACCCAGCTGGGTCAAGACTGTTGTTTCTTAGAAGCAAATTCAACATTTTGATTTATTAGGTTAGTTTAGATTAGATGAAACTTTAAAGATCCCCATGGGGAAATTGAGTTATAAACTCGTGTCTCTCTCGTTTCTAGTGTTTTTAAGATGTGCCTCTGTCTTCCTCTTTCTCACTCCATCGCTCTTTATTTTTTTCAGTCTGTCGCAATCTCTCTCTCTCTCTCTCCCTTGGGGATAAACACATTCTGTTTCTATCTCTATCTCTCAATTATATTCAATTCACCTACTTTATTGGCCTGATATCGGAGGCCATATTGCCAAAGCGGTAAACAAAAAGTACATTTTCAAACACCAGCAAACAGTTTATACATGAAACCACAGTGAGATGATAAATTGTTTGGTTTGAAAACCATCAATATGTAATAACCTATAAAAATTCCAAAATTGAGAAGAGTTAATACAAATCAAGCACTTCAGGCACTTCATGGCATATCAGACATGGCAG
This sequence comes from Centroberyx affinis, assembly GCF_046629955.1. Classification (NCBI taxonomy): domain Eukaryota; kingdom Metazoa; phylum Chordata; class Actinopteri; order Beryciformes; family Berycidae; genus Centroberyx; species Centroberyx affinis. The sequence goes on along the minus strand of NW_027282415.1, from coordinate 21,784 downwards.
ATCCTCTCTTTCTTTCTCTCTCTCTCTGTCTCTCTCTCTTTCTCTCTCTCTGTCTCTCTCTCTGTCTCTCTCCTCTCTATTTCAGGAAGCTTCTCGTCTAGAGATGTTTGTCACGTTTCCTGTCACATGTTCTCCCGTCCAACGACACTAACAGTGCAGCCGTCCAAACATAACACCCTTTTTTTTTTTTTTTTTTTTTTCGTTTTTCTACAGAGAGCCTGCAGTCCAGCCAGCCTCCTCCTGGCTGCATGGATAGGAGAGACAGAGACAGAGAATAAAACAAAACACAATAAATAAATGAAAAATATTTTATTTATTTTACTTGTCCTCCCTTTTAATCAATTGCAGTTGGCTTGCTACTGATACACCTTATCGCACTGTAAGTCAGAATGATAATGGAATTGCATTGTTTGGATGAATATTTTCCTGCCATGCATAGTTGCATTATGCGTACTTACTGGGACAGCGAGTGGAAACTTTTTAAAATCTAGCTAATAGCTTGCAAATTGTGGTGTAGGCTATAGTCTTATCAGTGAGCAATGATAGGTTTCACGGTAGGTTTGAAGTTTCATGTTTATTTTCTATTTACATAAAAGGTAAACAGGTAATCAGTATTAGTGCTATTCTCAGTACACATCTATATTCCAGGGTTATCCTTAGCCAAAGAGTTAAAGTTAGACCAAGGCTAAGTTAATATGTTTTAACCAGTTAGCCCAGAGCTACGATCTGCAAAATACTCTTGTTAACCCTGCAAAATCAGGACTAACCTAGAGCAGAACTAGCTAAGGCCTGAGCTAAAGACAGGTTTAGTCCATTTTAGAATAAGCCTGTATCTGTCAGGATTGTAGTTAGGACCCAAAAGCGGAAACACACCAGGCGGTGGCAGGGGTAAAAGTTCAAGGGTCTTTACTGAGCCGAAAACCAAAGTCCAAGTCCAAACAATCCAGGCAACAGTACAAAACAGTGAGCAGAGAGAAGAATCCAATAGGCAGGCAAAAAGCTCATAACAAGTCATGGGCTACAAAAAACCAGGAAACAGGCTGAAAAACCACTGGGACGAACTGGCAAAGACTGACTAATACCACAAGGTATACATACATCATCTAGCTAATGATAAGTGGAGACAGGTGTGCCTTGATTGGCTGGCAGAAGATTGGCTGGTAGATGATGCAGAGGAGGCGGGGCCAAGGTGGAACAGGTAAGAGCAGGAAACAGGTAAACCAATCATTGGAGCTGAAGCAGGAGGGGCTGGATGTATGGGAACTGGACACAGACAAACAGAGCAGAAAACAAGACAGGCAAAAGGCAAACACAAAATGACCTGAATATGCATAATGAGAAAAATCAATGGACCTCGGCTGGATTCCTGACATGTATCCCAGGCCGGACTCAAACCCAGGACATTGCAGCCACGTGGCACGTGCCATGAGGCTTCACCACCAGACATTCATCTGGTAAAAACCAAAACCATCCAGAGAGGGAGAATCAGGGACACTTCCAGGGATAATGCCAACTGGGGACAAAGCAGCGAATCTGAGGACTGTCCCCAACAAACAGGGAGATCTGGTCACTCTGGGTTTAGAGCTCTCTCCTCCCTCAACAACTGCTGTCTAGCTGCCCTTGAGCAAGGCACTGAACCCCCAGCTACTGTAACAGAGCTGCTCAATGTCCAGCAGTGGATGACTATGGTTGTACTGGGCAGCTCCCAGTGTGAACATGTGAAACCAGAGGTGGGGACTTGAGTCACAGTTTGAATTGCTTGAGATTGACTGGTGACTTGGGTTCTGGTGACTTGGGACTTGACTCTGACTTGTACTCTGACGACTTGAAAAGGTTTCTAAAGTCTTGACTTGAGATCTTGTGTTTGTGTAAATGACTTAGATTGAAAGTGATGAGATTTGTTCCAGCAGACGACTGAATTTAAATTCTGTTTTCTGAATTTGTATGGAATGATTGAATTTATTGAAGTTGAAACTGATTTTAGAAATCAAACTCATGATGCTCTTACCAAGTTTTTATCCTATTAAAACCATATTGCATTGAAAAGTCCTAGATATTTAGTTTTCTTTAAGATATTAAATTGATACTGGACTCTTGATTTGTTCTGACTTGACTTGGTAATCTACATTTAGACTTGAGACTTGACATCAATGACATGGACTTGACTTGGACTTGACTTGGTAATCTACATTTAGACTTGAGACTTGATTTGAGACTCGTGCCTCAAGACTTGAGACTGACTTGGGACTCGAGCAAAGCTGACTCCTCTGTGTGAAACTCTATGAATGTGAAGTAGGGCAGAGCTGAAAAACAGTGAGCATACTCAGCAAATGAAGGGTTAACACTACACTCTGCATCCACTTTGAAGAGGAAATTGACACATCATTGTGTCAGCTTAAGTTACATAAACAACACCACGATTTCTTCTAATTCTGTGCTATAAATCATCTTATGAGACTAGTTGTCACTTTTTTTTCAAATGGTGTACAGCTTATCCTGGGTTTCTTTCCAAAACTAGTGTTCTAAATCCTCCAGAGTGCAGTTAGCCTTGGGCTGCAGCGGGGTGTGAAGCGAGTTCGCCGACTCAAAAACAACAGATGAAAGCCGAAAAGGTGCGATACCACCATGCACTGTTTCCAAAACTACTTGTTTGAGTTCCTCATAACTACATTAACACCTTGTCACCAAAAACCACAGAAATGTGTTGTTCAGTACTGTCTCTCTCTCTCTCTCTCTCTCTCTCTCTCTCTCTCTCTCTCTCTCTCTCTCTCTCTCTCTCTCTCTCTCTCTCTCTCTCTCTCTCTCTCTCTCTCTCTGGGAGGATTAGGAGAATAACAGTGAGTCTGTGAGAAGGAGTGGACTGATGACTTCCCCTTTCAGCTGCGACTCCCTGCAGCCTTACAGTCAGCCAGCCAGCCAGTAGTTCGCTTGTGGAAAATTACTGAGTCCTCAGCCAGTCGCAGACGGCTGACAGCTCTGCTGCTAACCCACAGGTCTGAAGTCAGTTTCACAGAGCAAACAGTGAGGCCACAAACTGATGCATTAACTAGTTACACACAAAAACACGAAGCATTGAACCAAAGCATCCTACAATACCATGAATGCATGTTAGTATGTGTGACCCATAACCCTTCTGTACATTAGTGATCCAACCTATATCCAGTTCATAAAGCTTTAATAAAAAAAAGCCTGATATATAAGTCTAACTCTACTTTCAGTAACAGAACAGCCTCACTCAATATTGAATTCTCTCAACATTTTTGCTAGCAGCTTTTCTCAGTATTTGCTCTGTAGGCAACCTGCTGCATTATGCAAGTTGTTGTTTAATTGTTGAAACTTCTTGGGACTACATTTTATGTTTTGTTTTTTTTACAGTGCACATGATGTTTGTGGCAAAAAGCTATACTATACTATAAAACATGTTACAACCTTTTACTGTGCCACTATAAAATGTGAGAGCAAAGTTCACAGCAGAGCGATTGCCTCACTGTCTGTCGGTTGATGTTGTTTTTTTTACCAGAGCCTTGATAAAGACAGTTGGCCTGGTTGTAGTTCTGCAGAGACACAGAGACACCAGTGAGGCAAACACACTCCTCCACACTCCACACATTCCCATCCAGACTTCTATTCTAGATTTTTAGACTGACAGTGAATCAAGTCTAAACCGCTATTTCGCACTTTTATCAGCCATGCTGTGTTAGCAACTTTAACATGCCAACAAATGCCTAGTTACTATGATGTGTACTATGACTTTAGGTGATGAAGTTTTATATCGGGCCTAAAAAGGTGAGTAAACTCTGTTCTATAAAGCAGTGGGTAAACTGAGTTTAGGTGGGTTCTGTGATTTTCATTCATCTAATGATAATGATATATATTTCATTGGTCTATCAATTGGACAAACTCTCATAATCAAAGACTTTTATAACAGTTGTTGTGAAGGTTTTTAAAACCAAAGACTCACTGTCTTATCAGCCAATAAAAACATATGAGACCGGTTTTACTGATGTGGATTAGACTTACATCAGAAAGGAGATTGTAGTGGAGATTTCCATTTAGAAAACACTGCAAATCTCCACTTCCAGGTTTCACAACCATGAGTTGGCTGATTTATCGACTGTTTCACTGTGTTGCAGAGTCACAAAAGCCTGAGCTTACAAAACTATTTCAGTATAACCAACATGCCTGAACACACTCAGGTAGCTTCTCTCAGACTTTACAGATAAATAACATTTGAATATCTGATTTTTTGTTTTGTCTCATTGTTAAAAGCTACTGCCAGTGTCTTCAGGTCTATACAGAGAAACAACTATGAACTCCATGTACTCTACCCACAGATGTAAAAGAACAGCTGTCAGTTTAATAATGTATTCGAAACACAGTTTAAGTCATCATCACCACCTGGTATGTAATAGTTGGCATTGTACAAGTTGCCCCACCCTGCATCACCCTGCATCACCCTGCATCATTTTTACATGATCTAGGTGACTTATCATCTAACATAAAGCCTGTGGCCAGAAACTTAGGAGTGATTTTTGACAGTGACCTGACTTTCGAGGAGCAGGTAAAGAGAGTTGTGCAGTCCTGCTTCCTTCAACTAAGAAATGTATCAAAAATCAAGTCATTTTTTTATCTCATGCTGATTTAGAGAAGGTATAATTCATGCTTTTTATTTAATCTCGTCTGGACTATTGCAACTCTCTCTATACCTGCCTCGGTCAAAAACCGATCTCACGTCTCCAGCTTGTTCAAAATGCTGCAGCTAGAATTTTAACTGGCACTAAACGTAGAGACCATATTACCCCAGTCTTAGCACATCTGCACTGGCTATCAGTAAGATTTAGAATTGATTTTAAGATTTTACTGATTACATTTAAAGCACAGAAAGGTCTACCCCCTAGCTATATTGCTGACCTTTTAACTCTTTATTTTAAATTTATCGAAATGTATTGAAAAATTTTCTGGTACAGGATATAAATCCTCCACACCAGACTCTACAACTCAAAACAAACAACCATACAACAAAAAAATACCACAATATAGTTTTTAAAAAAAAAATCACAATAATTTCACAGATAATCACAAATAATCACAAATCAGATTTATAATTATACAAAATATCCTTTGTTGACCAGAATTTATCCAATCTATTTTTAAAAGAATTAACTGAAGGAGCCTGCACTACATCCTCTGGAAGCTCGTTCCATGCTCTTACAGCACGAAGTGTGAAGAAGTTTTTTCTCTTTTCAGAGAAACACCTTAGTGGAAATAATTTTAAAGAGTTCCTTCTTAACTCATACCTATTATTCCAAAAGTGGATGACAGGCTGGTATATCCAGTGTGATATCATATATTCTGTGAACAAGCTTATAGAGCTCAATCATGTCTCCTCTGTGTCTCCTGTACACTAGAGTTGGTAGTTGTACTTTTCTTAACCTCTCTTCATATGACATCTCTTTCAGACCGGGAATTAGTTTAGTAGCTCTTCTCTGAACCTTCTCAATCTTTTCTATTTATTTTCATTTATAAGGACACCAGACCGAACTTGCAAATTCAAGATGAGATCTCACCGAGGATTTATATAATGGCAAAACAATTTCCTTTCATAAATTTTGAAAAGTTCTTCTAATTATCGCCAGCATGGAGTTTGCCTTTTTAATTTTTTCAGAACTATCAACCACAACACCTACAGTATGTCCTTTATGAGCCGGAACGCAGCCTTCGATCCTCAGGCAAGGCCCTTTTGGTTGTTTCACAGTCTAGGCTCAAGACTAAAGGTGGCTGCGCTTTCTCTATTAGGGCGCCTAGACTTTGGAATGACCTGCCTGAGGAAATCAGGCTAGCCAAATCAGTTTCATCTTTTAAATCCCTCCTAAATAACACACTTATATAAACAGGCTTTTATGTGATTCGCTCCCTATGCACTGCCGTTCGGGAGTTTGGAGTCACTGAGGGGTCTTTGTGTTTCCCGGGGGAGGCTGGTGCTTCTGTTCACTGGGGTGGCATTGAGCTGGTCGGGGAGTGCAGCCGGGGCATTGATGGTGTTTTCGGGTGGCTGTTCTGTTCTTCGGACTTCCTGTTCATCGGGAGTCCTCCGGTGACATCTTTGCTGGTCTTGGGCATTCTGGCTGTCTGGCTGGTTTTCGGGATTCTGGGTGTGATTGGCTTGTGGGGCGTGCGTTCGGGCTGTTTCCCACGGGGGCTCGATGCGGTTTGGATCGGGCGGTTTTCGCTGGTCGGTCTGTCTGGGGCGGTGCTCGTCTCTCCTGACTCGGCGGTTGGTTGTTGTTTTGGGGGGGATGGGGGCTGCTTCCGTGCGTGGGGTTGCCAGGAGGCTGGGGATTTCATGCTGGGGTGTGTGCGCCTTTGTGTGGCGGTCTTCGGTTTCTTGGTGGTGTCGCGCTTGGGGTGGCTTTCGTCTCTCGGGGGCTGGCGGGTTTATGGAGACGGGTGCTGTCTCTGGTGGGTTGGCCGGTGCGGTCGCCCGGTCCGGGTCCTGTTGGGCTTTTGTGGGGGCGGCTTGGTCGTGGGGTCCGTGCGGGATGCCCTGGTGGGGCTTCGCCGGGTGTCTTGGGGGGCCTGGCGGCTGGAGTGCCTGGGGTCTGCGGGGCTGTCGCTGCTGCGCATGGGGGATTCTTTGATGGGCGGGGGGTTCGGGGAGTGGAGCAGTCGTTTGGAGTGGAGGTTTTGGTTTGTGGCATTGTCGGTGTCTCGGCTGTGTTTCTGATCGGTTTGGTGCTGACCTGGCGGATCGGGGTATCGGTCTCTTTCGGGGGCATGGAGATTTCTTGGTGGTTCCGGACTCTTGAACGGTAGCGTAGCCTACTTGTACCTGTATCTCCATTTTATTGCTTTCTTGTGTTTTGGCACACACTTTTATTTAAAGTTCCATCTGTTTTTATCTGTTGTATCTATGTTTGTTTGTTTGTTTGTTTTTTAGTTGTACCTGTTTATCTCTTGTATTACCTTGTATTCCTATTTTTTTATAATTATTTTTCGGCACACACTTTTATGTAAAGTTCAATCTGTTTTTAATTGTATCTCTGTTTGTTTGTGTGTTTTTAGTTGTACCTGTTTACCTCATATATGACCTTTTATTCCTATTTTCTATGATATATATACGTATATATATATATATACGTATATATATGTATATATATATATATATACATATATATAAATAAATTCGAAGTAAAGATGCTGTTTCATGCGTTCTTTAAGTTGGCACAAAACTGATAATGGCTCTCCTGGTTTTGAAAGGAAGGGACTTTAGTGTTCTTCCAGGCCCATAATGCATTCTGCTTTTCTGACAGTCCACTGCTCCTGATGATGGTCTCATGGTCCCACGACACAATTTGACTCTGCATTCTACTCTACTTTACTCAACTCTGTCATCCAGACCTGACCAGTGTGTTTGTATGTGATGGGGAGTGAGCAGGGATTTTGCTTCAGTGACTCTTCAGAGCAGATTGCTGTGGTCCAACTGAGGCCAGCTGCATGATTTGGATGATGCAAAGTTGTCCATAGCAATGACTGTGGTGTGTATGAGGTGTGTGTGTGTGTGTGTGTGTGTGTGTGTGTGTGTGTGTGTGTGTGTGTGTGTGTGAGTGTGCGTGTGCACGGGCGTGTCTGTGTGGTTTGATTAGTAAGTTTAGTGATGCATGTCCCTGGATGCTGGATGTGTGTGTGCTTGTGTTGTTGTTTTAGTGACGCATTTCTCTCAGTGCAGAGAAGGCAGTGCGAGTTGTGTTTCCGAATGTGTGTGTGTGTGTGTGTGTGTTTGTTTTTGTGTGTGTGTGTGTTTATGGAGATCCTAAACAAATCCGTCCCTCGGCCCTCAGAGTGGATTAGAGCTTTACATAAGAGCCAGAGAGAAGACGCCGCAGCATGGAAACGATCCGTCTGTCTGTCTGTCTGTCTGTGTCTTCATTTCATTTGTTTGTGTCTGTCTCTCTTTCCGTCAGTTCAGACAGCTTCACGGCTGCTGCGGGGATCAAACCTGTGACCTGTGTGTTACGGGACGGTCGCTCGGACCAATAGAAAGGCAGACATTAGGCATGAGTGGAAATTGAATGGGTGCTGTGGGGAGGATGTGAGAATCCCTTGGAATGTGGCAATATTGGTAAAAATTCAGGTAAATAAGGTAAATAAGTATGTTATGAACAATAATTACTATTTTCTGTCTCTTATTCACTCTTATATCCTTTATCAACACAGTCGTTTGCAAATTTTGCAAAGATGAAATCTAGTAAAATGACTGTAGGGTTGTAGGGTTGGTGCAATATGGCAGATTTGGAAAAAGACATTGAGGTTGGGATAGTGACAAAATACACCAAATTTTGTCTGAACGCTCATGCTGTTGGTATTTTGACAGCTCACACTGATTTTTTTATGGCATAATCGTTGTTAATTTTAACTGTAATCTCAGTATGCTGATAAATTATTAATTTTACCTTTATAGACAAATAACTAGGTAATTTTCTTTGGTTACATATTTAACCATTCATATTTAATTTAATATTTAATTGGGAAGCCCTTCACCTGAAATTATTTTAATGCGACATTTTGATTGGATTCCATACATAAGTATGTATGAATATGTTTTATTATTATAATTACAATTAGGCTATTATCCTATTATCCTCCTTTCAAAGAGTTTTAGAGTCCTTTTGGTCTAAATTATGTCTCAGAGGCTTTTCCATCCTGACAAGAATAAAATTCTGGGGGATACACTGAAAATTGCGGGGTGTTTTTGACACAGAAATAGACAAATTTTAAGATATTTACCATTGGTACAAAATATTGGCTATCAGGCACTTTCAACCAAAAATATCGTATCAGCTTCCAAGCCCAGTCAAAACACTTGTGGAAAGAAAGAAAGAAAGAAAGAAAGAAAGAAAGAGAAAAGCTCTCATGACAGACAGAAGCAGAGCGACAGACGGGCAGCTCTGTCTGTCCCGTGGGTCTCTGGGTGACAGACAGGTCGGCGTTCCCGTCTCTCCGTGGGCCGCCGGGCCGGATCTGTTACCAAGATAAAACACTCCAAACTCCAAAAACATCATCTGCCAGACACCTTTCCACCAGCTCCAGTTAAACCGACAGAATGAAGCAATTTCAAAACAAGGAAGTTGTTTGGCTTGGCTCTGATTCAGAGGAAATATGTCAAGTCAGCTTATTATTACCGTTAATGTTCACAAAAATCCAAATTGAGTACAGGCAGATCTCCAAGCAGAGTTTCAAGTATTAGATGACAAAAGGCCTTCGCTTTCAAATTACATAACACATGACATTTGTGGAATGTTTTATTCAAATCACCTTACAGCAGTGGATTTCAACCTGGTGTTAGAAACCCTCAGGGGGTTGTGAGTTGATTTATGGGATGCAAAAAAAAAAAAAAAAAAACATATTTCTGCCAAACACATTTTTTATCATGTCTATTTTTTCTGATTATTCTCCCTTTTTATTTTTTCCTAGTGAAACACTGAAGTTTTCAGGTCTCCTCTGATAATCATATGAACTATCTATGAAACAACCTGAGAAGTGAAAATCATTCTTTGGTTGAATTGTTAACTGTGGCGGCGCCAGTAGCCATCGCTTGGTTTTATGGGGTCACAAGCCTATGATCAACCAATCAGAGCGCGCGACTCGTGCGTAAACTCAGCGCAAAGTTGAGATTTTTCAGCAGGTACGCGACACCTACTTTCCAACCCCAAATACACGTCAAATAAGAGTCGGTTTGCATGCAGAGTATTTTATTTTCATTAAAGTATAAAATGTGCTTAATGCTAAACCTCCATGCTACTCTACAGCAGTCGGACAAAACGCAACCTTGTCTGTTAGATAGTCCGGTCCATCATCCAGGAAACCATGGCCTTGCCAATCTGCATCGCTCTGAGCTTCTCCCTGAGCAGGAGGTGGTGTTGAGAGTGGTGGAGAAATCAAAGTCTGCGATTCCCACCATGCGTCCACGCCTCTCCATGCCTCTCCATGCCTCTCCATGCCTCTCCATGCCTCTCCATGCCTCTCCATGCCTCTCCACGCCTCTCCATGCCTCTCATTCCCACCTGGAGAGGCCTGATTGTCATCGTGCCTCCAGGCATCCAGGTGGGAATCCGCTCTGTGGAGCAGGTGAACGATGGTATGCAAACTGCCGGGCTGGAAGGTGGTGGTGGTGGTGGTGGTGGGGGGGGGGGGGGGGGCTTGGGTCTGACGCAATGTTCTGTTGTTGATTGCTCTCAGTCCTCTCCCAGTAGGTGTTCTTCCTCTACTAAATCCTCCTCCTCCTCAGCTCCCTCTGGACTGAACCGAACCTCCTCTCTGCCTCCAGACCTGAAAGCACTCGTCTTCCTATTGAGGAGGGAGTTCATTGTTTGGAGTTGCTTTAAGTTTAAGCCCTCAGAAGGCGCAAAGAATGCTCTAGTAACAGGTTAAAGGTTAAAAAAAGGTTAAAGTTTTGTGTTATAGTATGCAAATATTAGCCTGGCCCTAACCCTCCGGAGCGCCTGTGTTTACATCCGGTTGTCCTTGGATTCGTTTGCTTGTTTCCACATGTTAGCCAAGCCTACTTTATGGTCTGGTCACCTCCTTGATGAAGCGGTTGATGGGGCGGTCTGATCACTGGGATGTTCTGGCATTTTGATTGGGTTATTCAATTTGTGGGCGGGGTCTTGGGTGATGCCGTAATCAGTTAGGAAGCACAGGAAGCGATGGCAGATGAAAACGTAAACACTGACCTTGCAATGAAGTAGCTATCAAGAAACTGAATACAGCTTAACCTGCAGTAAAACCGGAGATATATACGCTTTTAAAAGCATTTGTTGCAAGATGCTTTCGGTGTCTTGCCACCTGACTTCAGTAAAAGCCTGATTTGGTCAGTTGTTATGATAGTTTCTGATGGTTTTTGACGTCAGAGAAAGCCCCTACATGGACGATTCCACCAGAACTATGAAGCACCAAAAAATTTCAACAAGCGTAACCGAGAAATGACAAATGTAAACAGAGGCTGTCTAGAAGTCTGAGACCAGGCTACAGACACTAATTTGGTTCTGTTGTATGAGATTCAAGACTAAAATTGCAGTAGTAATGCAGTTTAGATGCAGGATAAATGTATGAAGGAGCACTTCTACAGTGGTTGTGACTGTAGGTAGAGATGGGCTGAATATCAAGTCTAAGAACGCCAAGTTGGTACTTGTGTCCTTGTGGAGAAAGTTCTTCTGAAGTCGTCTTGGAGAGAAGAAACATCTCATGAGACTGAGCACAGAGAAGCGTCCTTACAGTTTAAGACGGACTGTGCTTGACATTTCATGTGCGATCAATTAAGATGCACAGCAGTACATTTTTCCATCTGTTTTTAAGCCAACTGTACTATAGATTGTAGTGTTGTTTGGGTGAGATGCGTGGCTCTTGCGATGAATCGTGGGACTTCCCATTCGTCCTCTCGGGCCAAGTCTCCATCTGATGCACCTTCTTTTACATTGCAGTCGTACCTCTGCTGTTATGACATAACATCAATCTGTCATGGAGGACAGATTGATGCAAAAAGAGACAGATCCAGTTGGCTAACATGACAAAAAAGTCATGTGATGGTGAATTTAGTGATTTACAAGATAGCCTCAAGACAGAAGAGAAGGGAAAAAGAGAGCCCGAACTTTACGAGGGGGCACAAACTCAAACAAACAGGTCCACAATGCAAAACAAGAGAGAACTGTGATATTAACATGCAATAGACAGTTTGAGACAGTTTTCAAACACAGCTATCTGTGATGGTGCAAACTCTGTGGGAGGAACTAAACACATGAGGAAGGAAGAGAGTGGATTGGCACTGCATGTTCCGTGACAGTCTGAATCATCATGAACAGAGAAGCTGTCCTGAGGAGAAAAACAAAAATAAAAATCTGTTTACTTTAAATTTGACAGATGTTAGATATATCTGAGGATAGATGTTACCTATATAGGTGTGACAGTAGTGATTACTAAATACATTTATGGTACAGCTGAGGCCATCATCCAACCCCCAAATTGTATCTTGTTGCTTTTAATTTAAATGAGGCAAACATGTTCTGAAGCTCTAACCGGTTTTGCTCATGACATATAGCAATATACAGCAAGATGTTTCATAAGAAAAACATATCACCTTGAAAAGAAACAAATAAACAAACCAATTAATCAAGATGACAAGCAAAGATAATACAAGAGAGACTGAATGACAACAAAACTCAGCAAAGAGGAAAATGGTGGAAGAGCAACAAAATGCAAATTACAAGGGAATTAAAACCAGGCAAAATATCCCAGATGCAAAATCAAAGTCTTCAAGGATCTACAGTATGTGAATTTACACATTTACATAGTAAAACATTGAGCTTGTGATGCTTCTTATAGTTAACAGGCTAAAGCTGTCTGCATCTAATCCTGATTCACTCACTTTGTTGTGTAAATCACAGCACCATATTCCACCCTGCGCTTACAAGAGCCAGATTTTTTAATTCTGAATCAAATCATTCCAGTTGAAGATTGTAAGTATTTACATGAGCGTTAAAATAAAAGGATGACATAAGGTGAGTGTTTACATGCTGCAAAATATGAAATCAGAACAAAAGTTACTGACATGCGCAAAATAATGCTTGGTACCATTATTGCTTTGCTGCTGTTGTATCTGCTGAACCAACAGTTTGATCACAACATACGACTCCTCCTGTTTAACAGTTATTAAACAGGAGAAGGTGAGTGTGAGATGAGCTTTACCGCAGCTGACACAATGTTTCCAACAATAAAGTTGTGTCAGTAACAGAGCGGGGCCGTGTTGGGAATGGGATTCTACCAGACTAAACATACTACATGTGCCACAGACTTACATGTTGTATGTACAGTGTATAGTGGGACTAGTATCCCATTTTGTTTGGCGCCCGCCTGATTCACATTCTCCCAGAAACTAGTAAACATCAGTGGCATGTCCAGGCCATTTTGACTGGGGTGGCCGAGGTGGGGCACAGACTCAAGCAAGGGTGGCACTGAGTGCGGCATTTAGGAAGGATGTAGGCAGGTCCCAGGTCAGAATTCTGACTTTAAACTCAGAATTCTGACTTTATTCTCAGAAATCTGAGATTAATCTCAGAATTTAAATACATTTTTCACATGTGGCCCTAATCCTCTTCCATACAAGGCCCAGGTTGAAAACAACCAGAATTATCAGGCATCACTGCCAACTGTATGCATGTAAAAAAAATGTATGCTACTAACATTACTTCTTGGTCTTTATCTTCAGGTGCGTGTTGCATTCCGTTTGGTCAGACATGTGGGTGTTTTTTTCACATTGATCCCTAATTTGGTCTTCTCTTTGCTCCCCTTGGCGTGTTTCTTGGAACTCAAGGAGCATAGTTTTGGAAAAATAAATTAACTGGCTTGATGGTCCCGTCTCTAACATGGCCACATCAGCCAGTCATAACTCAGGATTTTGGGGTGGCACCTGGGGTGGCCAATCAGATTTCAGGGGTGGCACTGGCCACCCCTAGACACGCCCCTGGTAAACATCACTGACATCACTTACCTAAAATGGGAGAGTGTGCGCACAAAGAGTAGAGATATTCCAACCAAACATCAGAATACATGGCGCATTTTTATCCATCGAACAGATTATAAAAGGTTTATATCACCTCTTTCAACTGGAATCAAATGTAATTGGGAATGAGTTTATTCTGATTCAGGTGGTTACATGAGATATCTTCATTCAGATTGTCTTTATTCTGATTATTCGTGGATTAAAACACAGCTAGTGTCACTTTAACCCACTGTTGTTCTCTAATACACAGCAGTCAGTGTGATGTGAAGGACAGCAAGCAGATTTCTGTCTTCTGAAGTGATTGTCAGCAATGGGGAAGTTGGGCAAACTCTTCTATTCGTTTAGCCTGGTTATATAACAACTATACATACAAACATCATTAAACAGAGCTGGCATGAAGATACTGTGAAGTCAATTTCAACAGTTTGACCGATATGGGTTTTTCAAGGCCGATACAGATACCAATATTTTTGTGCCCAGTGTGCCCAAAACATTGCAAATATTCAGTTTCAACCAGAATTCTATTGTCAAATTACATTTTTGTTGTCTCATAAAGTAAAATCAATAATTTGCATCTCTTCTTTCCTGTTTTCAGCATCATATTGTATCACTTTTGAAAGTTTTTTTTACTTTGCTTTGATGTTTTATTTCTGTGCAGCTAAACTAATTTAAAGTCGTAAATTAAGGCTTATACGGTCAAGTTATTGATCTGGGTCCAGGAAATTTGCATAGTGGTCCTGATTGGAAATATTCCATACCTGCACAGTGGGCTGGATGCTTTGTTTGGCACAGACTCATAACCCACATGATAATAAGCTCATAATTAATTACCTTATAATGAACGCATGTATCCACAGATGCAGATGCCAACTATTCAAATTCAATTCAAATTTATTTGTATAGCACCATCTCATATAAAAGCAGTTCAAAGTGCTTTACATAAAAACAGAATAAAACAGCAAAAATGTGCAAATAAACAGAAACATCCATGCATACATACACATAAAAACACACATACAAACACACATACAAACAAACATAATGCACAAATACAGTGTGTTAATTTAAGAAAATGCTCGAGTGAAAAGGAAGGTCTTTAGTTTGGTTTTAAACACACAGTGTTGGAGCAGGTCTAAGATCAGCAGGCAAACTGTTCCATTCTTCAGGTGCATAAATACTGAAAGCCATCTCACCTGACTATAAAAAGTGCTCTAGGCACATGGAAGAGATTTCTACCTTGTGACCGGAGAGATCTGCTGGGGTTATAAACTGACAGCATGTCTGAGATGTACTGTGGAGCCAGACCAGCAAGTGCTTTGTAAACCAACAGAAGGATTTTGAATTGTACTCTGAAAACAACAGGTAGCCAGTGAAGGTTCCGGAGGACTGGAGTTATATGGTCTGATCTTTTTGTCCTGGTAAGAACTTGTGCGGCTGAGTTCTGGATATAATAATAGTAATCTATGGATTGTTTTGTTTGAAAGACCGATAAACAGAGATGTTACTAGATAACATCAAGGCTGCCGTCATCCAGCTGCTGCTGCAGAACTCTTTATGGTTTTACATACTGAAAAGAAAACAGAAGCAGAGCCTTCTACAGGCCCCTGCCTCTGTATCATTTCAGGGGTCCAAGCACCGCGGGAGCTGGAACCCTATTGTTTTTGTTAGGATTCTTCTTCTTCTTCTTCTTCTTCTTCTTCTACTTCTGCCCTAAAAGTATCTGGATCTCAGAAACCATAAGAGCTACAGCGACCAAACTTGGCAGATAGGTCCAAAGTCTCAGCTGCTACTCAGGCTATGAAATCCACGTCAATTGATCTCATGGTGGCGCTATAGTAAGCAACTTTACGTTTTGGCCTACAACTACTGATCCGTAGGTCGTAGAATCAAAATTATTTTCCACTGGATTCCTTGGGTCATTCTGCATCTATCTGTGTAGGCCACGCCCATTTCCGTCTGACTAGATTTTCCATCATGTTGAATTGTTTCCAAATCAGTTTTTTTTTGCTACTCCTCCTAGGCCATTAATCCAATTCACACTAAACTTGGTGTAGAGCATCTTGGGACTGTGCTTACACAAAATTGCCCATAAGTCCTTGACCATTCATCTAATCAAGCTAAAATTCATAACACAAGTTGAGGAGTGTTGCTTGAGCACGCCCACAAAAGCATTTGGAGTTCCATCACTAGTTGCACTACAAATGCAAAAAGTTTATATCTTGTAATTGACTGAATAAATTTTTATAAAGGTTTGCACACATATTATAGGATCACGTCCAAGTAGACTTATTAAATTTGGTTGTGATTGATTAAAGTGGGCGTGGCTTATTACGTAATAACCAAATTTCCATAGACGTTAAAATTAAAACTTAAAAAATCCATAAATAATCAGCCGTATGTCCTAGAGAGCTGAAATTTTCAGGATATGTCGGCTCAAGTGAGATAAATATTTCGTACACCGGTACATAACCCCGATTCTGAAGTCGCCCCCCCTCTGTTTATAGCAAAAACTGACTGTGATCCCACAGCACTGTCCTCCTAAACTGTACGTTACAGGAAAAAAACAACATGATTTTTGAAATCAGCATACCTTAATTAGTAAAGAGACAAAAAGTTGTAATGATATCTTGAAAACTGAACGTATGATAAATCGCAATGTCTAGCTGCAAATAGTTTGATAAATTGATAATGTGATACGTTCAAGATAGTTTGATCAATCTTTATCAAATTAAAGACAAATGATGTCTGGACTCTCAAGATCATATCTGCAAAGCCATGTTTAAACTGATTAATGTAGTACACTGATACGGGTAAAATACTCTTTCTAAGGCTTGAAATACAGGTTGGACAGTCTCATAACTTGGCCCTACTTTTTTTGTGCTCCCTCCATTTCCCCCAGTGGACTCAGTAGCCTAATGATTAATCCGGGTCTGCAATGCATAATATTGTGGGTTCAAATCCCGTGAGTAACACTGTCTCCTCACACTGCTTAGCCTGTGATAACTAGGTGTAATGTCTTAAATTTCTCACTTTTGGACAAATTACCATATTGTGCTTGGACCCTGTCCATTGCCGCTTGTGGCTATATTTTTCTTTATTATTTTAAATTATTTTATTTTTCTTTATTTAATTTTATTTTTTTATATTATATTTTTTATATTATATTACATTATTTTATTTTATTTTATTTTATCTTACTTTATTTCATTTTTTATATTATTTTATTCTATTTTATTTATGGAAGGCACAAAGTATATCATTATTATTATTATTATTATTATTATTATTATTATGAGTAGAAGTAATATTTGTGGGCATTTGCTATGATATTGATATTACGCTTTTTGTAATTTTTTGTAGGCTAATTTTAATAGTTTGCTTTGTAACTTTGTTTTGTTAAGTGCTACATAAATAAAGTTTATGATGATGATGATGATGATGATGATGATGATGATGATTTATTATTATAGTGCTGATATTATGTTAATAATATTAATCAATATTATACTCCTAATAAAATAAATACTACTACTACTAATAATAATGTACTGTATTTTGTGCTTTTAATACAAATAAAAGGAGATAACATAAAAATAAGCAAAATAAACTGCACCTTGTAATAGCAGACAGTAAAGTATAACTGGGTGACTGGAGTGTTGTAACAGAGCAGCTGTGAGGACAGTGAGGTCACATGCTGGAGACTCACTCTTCTTCCCCTTTAAGTCTCAGTGGAAACCAGCGATCCAGTCCCACAGAGCAGACAGACAGGAGTGTCCCGTCTGTCTGATCAATAAGACCTGATCAGAATTACACCACAAGCTGCTGTTGTTTCTAATGAACACTTTCTCCACTGAGGACTCGATACGTACCTTCTCTACCCTGCAGTCAGAGAGAAGCCGTGTGTTATCTGGTCAGCTGTGAGTCTGTAGGCTGAGGTCATGTCAGTTGACTGGGTCTGTGGTTAACTCCAGCAGCACATGGACATTGTCCAGTTGCTCTGAACTGATAAAGCTTTGGCTCTGCAGGTTTGCATGCTGTGCCAAAAAAACAGGAATCAGCAACTGTAATAGTAGCAAAAACATCTATTCAAAAATGATTTTAAACAATTTCAAGTTCCTCAAATTGTGTATTTGTGTTTAATTAACTTATATTAGACTTTTTATTTTATTTTATTTTCATTGAGAGAAAAATATCAGACACCACCAGAATAACAATCACAATGCAGTAGAGCAATAAAAACGTCTCTCCCAAAGAAAATAATAATAAAAAACATATACATATGAATAGAGGGCAACCACCCACCTATCCACCCACACACACAAACAAACGCACACACACACACACACACACACACACACACACACACACACACACAAACAGCAATGAAAACTCCAGAGGAAGCAGTTGTCCAACTTCTCACAGGTGCTTTTTCTCCAAATACAGAACAACAAATTATACATTTACATATTTGTTAAACCTC
The DNA here is from genome assembly GCF_046629955.1 of Centroberyx affinis. Classification (NCBI taxonomy): domain Eukaryota; kingdom Metazoa; phylum Chordata; class Actinopteri; order Beryciformes; family Berycidae; genus Centroberyx; species Centroberyx affinis. The sequence goes on along the minus strand of NW_027282415.1, from coordinate 3,752 downwards.
TATTGGCTGCTAAAGGTCACATGTGTATAAATATATATATGTATGTATATGTATATATATATATATATATATATTTTTTTTTTTTTTGGACATACCTGGTAATTGTACCATCCAAAACATGAGACTCACTATCACTATCACTATCTAACTGTTTGAACCCTATGGGCATAATAAAGTTGAGTTGAATTGAGTTCTTTCTTTCTTTCTTTCTTTCTTTCTTTCTTTCTTTCTTTCTTTCTTTCTTTCTTTCTTTCTGTCTGTCTGTGTGTCTGTGTGTCTGTCTGTCTGTCTGTCTGTCTTTGAACCGTTTCCAGCTCCAGGCCTGGCTGACTCATGCCTGCATGGTCGGGTCAGCCCAGGTCATGTGATTTCATTTCTATTTTTCTTAAAGGAGCTCTCATTTTTCATACTACTGTTTTTACCACTTTAGTCTTACCAAACTTACAGACTTAAGAGAATATAAGTGGTAATATAAGAGTATACAAGATATGCTGTAGATAATTATGAGAGATAATCACCAGATGAAACTATCTTCAATAAGAGTAGGTGGCATTTTATAACTCATTTTGGAATGGAAGGATTCAGTTGTTTTTGTCTCTTTCTTGTCAGCAAACAGTGAGAAAGGAACCTGTGGATTCAGATAATGTTTAACATGTCAGTTCAGTGCCTGAAGCCCCGTAGGCCCAATTACCTCCCTTAGCTAACACTGTCAGGAATGAAGCTTTCGTCACTGCATGGGGCTGCACTTTGTACGGTTTCGACTAGACATATGGGACTTATTTGTAGCTTTTCTGATAAAAAATGAGTTAATTCCTAAAACACATCAAATCATTATCTGACGTTCAGCATTCAGTGTTTAAAATGTTAATACTGGGTATATTGAAGGATTATACTGTCAACCAAGGACTTTAGTTACCTACCATCTGATGGAAAAGTACTATCTTTTGTTTTTAATGTTGTGCTATCAATCAGTTTGTGATACTATAACTTTTTTCACATGGTGGACATTTTATTTTGGAACAAAACTCTTCAGATGCATATTGATGTTATATTTGTGGCTACATTAACATCGTTTTGAGCCTCTCAGAACCAAAATATCCTGGATTTTTTGAGTGTCACAGAGCGCAGGGAGATGTTTGTTCAGATCTGTCAGGTTGAAGCCAGACGTTACATAACACCACTGTAAATACAGTAGTAGGCGACCGACTGCAGAACAGCGGAGGGGTGACATTCACTGGCAGCCAAGGGCTCCAGATAAGAAGTGGATAAGAGCGGTTTGTGGGGCAGAGGTCACAGCCGGCTGTCAACACACACGACGCCCCAGGAGCCATACATGGCGAGAGTCTGGCCAAGTAAGAAGTGTCGGCTGCAAATTTGGAACAAGGGCTTGTGAGATGCATCCTACAAAACCAGCTGACACTGAAGAAGCAGCAAACTTAGCAAAAAGGCCTTCAGGAAGAAAGGTGGAGCTGAAGGAGTGAAGGGCGGTGTACTAACAAGGAAGTGGACCTAGAAACAGTCCAACATGATGCCGCATGCTAATCTGTGCACACTCGCTCCGGATTCATATTCATTTATTTACACTTCACACCAAAGATTAAAGAGGTAACCGTAACCTAGGGAAACGGTGACTAAAACTCAACAACAACAACAATGGCAGTGATGAAAGAGCGACACATTTTGAAGCTGTTTGATCTGTTATAGAGGTGCAGAAATCCTCCAAACCGTTCATTCTGACGAGACCAGATGTTAGGAGGGAGATGGAAACAACAACGAAGCAACACAAACGATCACATGATATTTTAGACCGACTGCAGACGCTTACCAGTGGGGGCCGGTGTGTGACGGATTCGACTAGTTCAGCTGGTTAAAACTGCAGAGTCTGAAGCCAACGCAGAGCTTCATTTTCTCTGCAAAAATGTCCCTTTGTCCGTACAAGCCGTAACAATGTCCACAGCAAGTAGCCTACACACTGACCTGAAGTCAGCAGTCAAACGGCTCCGCACTGGCATACAGGCTAGCTTCTTTTTCCAAAATCTTAAACTATCTAAGTTATATAAATGTAAGGCCTTCAAAAGTATTAAAATGTCCTTCCTGTCTGCTTTACTCAACACAGTTGGGCTTCATGTCCCTTCATTCATTTCTTGGTGTCCTTTTTCTTATTCTGCTCATTTATAGTTCTTGTACTAATTATGTTCAATTAGAAATAGGCTGGTTTAGATTTAGGTTTTTAAATTGGTCTTAAATTCAATTCCAGGTAGCATTACAACAGTCTTATTGGTTTTCTGAATCCTGCAGACACACACATTCCTATCAACACACACTAATGCAAAGTACAAATTAGTGAGATAATCGTCTTGGTTGTAATGTTGGAAATTTGGGTATAATATATTGATTTCATCTTGTTCGGGGTTTTCAATTCAATTAAACTTTTCAGTTCAATTCAATTCAATACTTTATTATTCCACAAGGGAAATTGCGTTTGCAGACTGTTTTAAAAACACACATTGACAGAGAACATGAAGGACAACATACAAGACAAAGACAACAACAACATGGCAGGATAAATACCTGACATTCAACTGATAAAACTATGCTTTTTTATTAACTGAATTGATACATTTTACGGTTCATTGCATCAATTGAATAATCTAATGGTTCAACATGAACTGCTGATCCGTCATGTTGGACCACACCTACTGACTGACTCATGTCAGTTCATGACCTATGGTTGGCTGAGCTGACTGCAGGCTAGTGTTACATTACTAACACCAGGTTCTTGATTTGCATATCCAAAATGTTGCCATGGCAGCAACAGATCGCAGTAAAATGGGTGCCAGGAAGTGGCAGTGCTGATGAAAATTGGCTTCAGGCTGCTGCGCTCGAGGAATGAGCGTCAGCAGCTGCATCTACTTCCTGATACACACATCAGGCGGTGAGCGAGGCGAACCGGTTTGATCTTTAACACACTTTTGATATTAAACCCACAGAGTGAGCCAATGTTCAGCTCCAGCTGTGTCCTCTGTGTATGTCAGTGGATATAAAACATACTGTATCGCCGACCTGGTAACTGCTGGGCCAGTCATTTGAATACAGCCTGATGTTGTCAGATATTACAGCCTCGGCGATGGGTATGTCAGTCCAAATATTCAAATGAGTTCAACTACTCTCCTGAGCAGGCTCTGCCGCTGGGAACAGAGGGAGTGTGTGTTGTGATCACACATGCAGATGCTATCAACCGGCCACTCAGCCAGCCAGTTAGGCAGCCATCAGTCATCTAACCAGCCCTTTAACCTGCCATCCAGTCACCCAGATGTCCATCCAGTCACCCTGTCGTCCAGTCAGTCCTGTCAGGCGTGACGGTCGGTATTCCAAACTCTTGTTCAATACTTCATAGTCATCTCATCATGGTTGATTGATGGCAAGCTCACTTAGAGACAACAGACAGAGAGGGAGAAAGGAATGATTGTGAAGTGAACCGCAAGACGTAAAACACTCAAAGATAGAGGATAGAAGCGAATAAAATACCCTAAAAGAAAACAGAATACTACAATACCATGAACTGAAGCATATATACCATAGGGATTAAAACAACCGCTATACATGCCATATTGCTCACTCACTTAAATCTGACAAACTGTCTGTAGTGCCTCAGTAGAAGAGTTAAGTGTATTTTGGAACCGGGAAGTTTTGGTCCTGATGCTGCTGAGTCTTACATGACAAACAAACAAACTCTACAAGAGAAAACTCTA